>NW_024400304.1:0-37862 GCF_905171765.1 Bufo bufo
ACTAGGTCTGTCCGGTCTCCCTCACCCTTGACCCCAGGTTTGACGCTACTGCATCTAGCGAATATAGACACTACATGGATGGGTGATCTTTGGAACCTCCTCTCTCATCATAGGATGGCAGACCTTCTACCTTCGATTAGTGTTCCCACTGACGAGCCACTCCACACACTTGCTAAATTTCTATCCTTTTTTTTCTCGACAACCTATTCTCAGGGACCTACAATGGTTTGAGAAACTGATATTCACACACAATTCATCTGAGCATAGGAAATCTCTTCTGTATTCTTAGCTGTTACTACAGGACGCTCCTTCTGCTCCAGCTTTACTCTGTTCCTGGGAGGTGGAATTAGGGATAGCTTCTCATCCGATGAGGAAACCTTTGTGTTTAAGAAGTCACTTGGCTTATCAAGATATGGAAAGATTAAGGAGAACCATTCCAAACTCTTTGGGTGGTGCATCAATTAGGATTTTCTGATGGTTAATTATGTTGGAGATGTGGTATGGAAATGGGTTCCTTGTCGCTTATATGGTGTCATTGTAAGCGTATTACTATGGAAAGAAGTAGAATCTCGTATAAAAGCAGTCTGTTCACCTAACCTTAACCTTAAAGGTGTTGTTGTGTGTGATTTTTTTTATTTTTATATATTGATGACCTATCCCTTCATTGTTCATTGTTTACCTGCTCGCTATCAACATCGTGAGCAGGTGTAATTACAAGTCGTCCCATTCACTTCTATGGGACGGCTCCTTTCTATTCAAGTGTATAGGAAGGAGCCGTCCCATTGAAGGGAATGGAACGGCTTGTAATTACACCTGCTCACCGCTATGTCGACGGCGAGCAGGTAAGCAATGAAGGGAAGGAAGCGCTCGCTTGGAGTGCGGCCTTCTCTTCAACCAGCTGTTCAGTAAGAGTACTGGATGTTGGACATTGCGGATGCAATGCATTTTTCACTGAAGCCCCATTCACTTCTATGGGGCCGGGGCTGCGTAAAAAACGCAGAATACAGCACATGCCTTTTTTGCACGCAACGCAGAACTAAACGCTCATGTACAGAGACCCATTGAAATGAATGGGTCCGGATTCACTGCGGGTGCTATGCGTTCACGTAACGCATTGTACCCGCGCGGAAAACTTCCTCGCGTGAAAGGGGCCTTACAGGTCTGTATACGGAACCATTCATTTCAATGGGGGCTTGAAAACAAAATGGAAAATACTCTGTTTGCATTCTGTTTCCGTATATATCCGCATGTCTGTTAGACAAAAAAAAAATAGAACATGTCTTATTCTTGTCCATTTTGCGGACAAGGACAGGCATTGTTACAGCGGATCCGCAAAAAAAACGGATGCAATTCTTCCTGTTTTTTTTTTTTTTTTTTCTTCATATCTTTTAGGGCTGCAGCTAACGATTATTTGAATAATCGATTAGTTGTCGATAATTTCACCAAAAAAAACACCAAAATGACAAAAAAAAGGGGGTTTATATGATTTTACTTGAAAAATTATGTTCAAAGGCCATATTAAAACAAATTTAGGAGTTACATAATTATTAAAATTTTGCATTACAATGTAAAAAAGACAAGTTATGGGGGATCTGTGGATGACACTGTAATGGGGGATCTGTGGATGACACTGTTATGGGGGATCTGTGGATGACACTGTTATGGGGGATCTGTGGATGACACTGTTATGGGGGATCTGTGGATGACACTGTTATGGGGGATCTGTGGATGACACTGTTATGGGGGATGTGTGGATGACACTGTTATGGGGGATGTGTGGATGACACTGTTATGGGGGATGTGTGGATGACACTGTTATGGGGGATCTGTGGATGACACTGTTATGGGGGATCTGTGGATGACACTGTTATGGGGGATCTGTGGATGACACTGTTATGGGGGATCTGTGGATGACACTGTTATGGGGATCTGTGGATGACACTGTTATGGGGGATCTGTGGATGACACTGTTATGGGGGTGATATCTGTGGATGGCGCTGCTATGGGGAGGGGAATCTGTGGATGGCGCTGCTATGGGGAGGGGAATCTGTGGATGGCGCTACTATGGGGAGGGGAATCTGTGGATGGCGCTACTATGGGGAGGGGAATCTGTGGATGGCGCTGCTATGGGGAGGGGAATCTGTGGATGGCGCTGCTATGGGGAGGGGAATCTGTGGATGGCAGTGTTATGGGGAGGGGAATCTGTGGATGGCAGTGTTATGGGGAGGGGAATCTGTGGATGGCAATGGTACTGTTATGGGGAGGGGGATCTGTGGATGGCAGTGGTACTGTTATGGGGAGGGGGATCTGTGGATGGCAGATCCCCATCGTATGCTATGTGTCATCCACAGATCTCCCCCATAACAGTACCATCCACAGATCCCCCTCCCCATAACAGTACCATCCACAGATCCCCCTCCCCATAACAGTACCATCCACAGATCCCCCCTCCCAATAACAGTACCATCCACAGATCCCCCCCCTCCCCATAACAGTACCATCCACAGATCCCCCCCTCCCCATAACGGTACCATCCACAGATCCCCCTCCCCATAACAGTACCATCCACAGATCCCCCCTCCCCATAACAGTACCATCCACAGATCCCCCCTCCCCATAACAGTACCATCCACAGATCCCCCTCCCATAACAGTACCATCCACAGATCCCCCTCCCCATAACAGTGCACAGATCCCCCTCCCATAACAGTACCATCCACAGATCCCCCTCCCCATAACAGTGCACCGATCCCCCTCCCATAACAGATCTCCCAATACACCGGCCACATCAGTATTCAGACTATTCCTTAACTGGCAGTAACTTTTACTTGAACTTTAAATCAGCTCTATGATCTTTATTACCTTACAAATACAATGAAGCTCCAGTAACCGGCAGAGCAGGTGGCGGCGTAACGTCACTCACTCACGTGACACACCTGCTCCGCCCACTTTATGAATGAAGCAGGCGTGTCACGTGAGTGAGTGACGTAACGCCACCGCCCGCTCTGCCTGTTACCGGAGCTTCATTGTAAGTTAGTAAAGATGCGCTGATTTAAAGTTGAAGTAAAAGTTACTGCTGGTTAAGCACCCTGACCGCCCGCTCCCACCCTGCATAGCAACGAATTGGCCGATTTATTCGATAATGGGATTAGTTGACAACGAATCCCGTTATCGAATATTATCGCTAACTTCGATTAATCGTTGCAGCCCTAATATCTTTTTTTTGCAGACTGCAAAATGCATACGGTTGTGTGCATGAGCCCTTACTGTCTGGTGCCAAGTGTTTGATACCATTATTGGGGCTACAAAGGTACCCAACTTCTATTGCACATGGTTGGACATGGTCAGCCAAATTTGTCAACCAGAGGAGTTAACTATCTGGCAAGAGCACGCCCATAACAAATTTGGGCAAGTTTGGGAGCCTTGGTTACAGCATAGCTTCAAGGGGAGATGGGCCGTCATTCTTGTTTAGCTGCTCCTATTTCCCTGGATGACTGTTTTAATCTTGTGCCCCCCCCCCCCCCAAACCCCCAACTAAGAGTTCAACTTGACTACTCCTCATCTTTACTCGATTTGACTGAATTTCAGCTTTGTTGTAATGTAGGTGGTTGCTTCTTTCACAGATCGTTATTCCCCCCCCTTCCTTCCTCTTATTTTCCCCTCCCACCTCTTAGTTAATAGTTATATATTGTGGTCACTCAGATGGCAATTTATATCTCTACCCTGGATGATTATCATCGAGGCACCTGAGTGAACTTCTTTGCATGGACTAGGGCTGCAGTAAACAATTATTTCAGTAATCAAGTATTCTATCGTTTGTTTTTTTACAATTAATCGAGTAATCTAATAAGAAAAAATTAAATAGACTGTTTTCCTTTATAAAAATTCATCAGATCCCCTGCCATCAGTCCCCAACACCCTTCGTTCCACCCCTGTGTGATCAGCCCAAGTGCATCAGTGCCATCAGCCCCTCCATGCCATCCATTGCCATGTCCTCCACTCCGCCAGTGCCATCAGATCAACCCCTCCATGTCCCCCTCTCCCATCTGCCCCTCCATGCCATCCATTGCTGGCTGTCCTCCTTCAGTGCCATGTCCCCAGCGCCAGTGAAATAAAATACTTGCCTTTCCTGTAGGGGCGCGACTCCACAGCTCCTTCCTCTTCTCCGCGCGCTGCACTGGATCCGGACACGACACAACGTCGGGTCATAGTTCGCGCTTACGTGCACTATGACCTGGCGATATGTCAGGATCCAGTGCAGCGCGGTACAGGCCGGCGGGTAACCACGGAGCGGTAAGTAATAGCAAGCGCTTCACTCCCGCTACGTGGTCACATGACACACACGAATCCTCGATGCAAAAAATTTGCATTGAGGATTTTTTGGTGTTGAATTACTCGATTCAATCAAGTAATCATTTCAGCCCTAGCATGGACTACTCACTAAAGTGCTGTCCGCAAATCGTGGATCCGCAAAACACGGATGGCGTCCGTGCGCGTTCCACAATTTGCAGAACGGCATGGACAGCCTTCAATATAAATGCCTATTCTTGTCCATAAATTGCGGACAAGAATAGGACAGGTTATATTTTTTTGGCGGGGCCATGGAATGGAGCAACGGATGCGGACAGCACACTGAGTGCTATCCGCATCTTTTGCAGCCCCATTGAAGTGAATGGGTCCGCATCCGAGCCACCAAAACGGCGGCTCGGATGCGGACCAAAACAACGGCTGTGTGCATGAGGCCTAACTCCGCTAGAAGTGAAAGGAGGATTCTGGGAGTTGTAGTTTTGGGTAAGCATTACATACATTTAATTGTTGTAAAACAAAACATGCAATGCAACAGCTCTCTGCAAACCAAATAAAGTACAAAAATGCATAATAATTGCTAGTGCTATACCTTTGAATTAGAGATGCTTGGCAAATCATTTTGTACAAAATTATTTGAGCCCGTCATTTGCACTTGACTACAAAAAATTCTTAGTTAACCACCTCCCGTCCGCACGTTGACTATAAATGTCCAGGAGGTGGTTCTCTATTTCTGAATGGACGTTCCAGAACGTCCGTTCAGAAACTGCAGCTGCACGCTAATCGTGCAGCTGCTGATCGGGTTGCCCGCTGTCAGTGACAGCAGGGCAACCCAGAGAGGAGGCAGGGGCAGTGCCCAGGTGTCCCTGCCTTCTGGATCGCTGCATACACAGTGCTCACCGAGCGCTGTGTAAGCAGAGCAGGAAGAGTGCAGGAGCTGTGTGAGGTCTTTCACAGACCTCGATCAGCCCTGCACTGAGGCTGTACAGCGCTGTATTGCGCTGTACAGCCTCTCTGGGGGGTGCATTTCTCCTGTAACTGGGGCTACTATGTCAGCCCCAGTTACAGGAGAAATCAACAGTGAAAAAGAAAAAGTGAAGTAAATGTCCCCCAGAGGTCTTGTATGACCTTATGGGGGACGAAAAGTGTAAAATAAAAAAATTAAGTGTTAAAAAAAAAAAAAAAAAAAAAAAAAAGGTTTTACATGTAAAAAAAAAAAAAATTCCCCAAGTAAGGAATAAAAAAAAAAAATAGAAAAAATAAAATAGACATATTTGTTATTGCTGCGTCCGTGACGGTCGGCTCTATAAATATATCACATAATTGACCCAGTCCAATAAACACCATAAAAAAATAAAATAAATAACTGTCAAAAAAAGCCATTTTTGTCACCTTACATCACAAAAAGTGCAACACCAAGTGATCAAAAAGGCGTATGTCCCACAAAATGGTACCAATAAAACCGTCACCTCATCCCGCAAAAAATGAGCCCCTACATAAGAAAATCTCTCAAAAAAATTAAAAAAACGATAGCTCTCAGAACATGGACACATTAAAGGGTTTCTGTCACCCCATTAAACCGTTTTTTTTCTTTTCTTTACTAATAATCCCTATAGTGCGATCTCATGATACATAAGCAAATTAATCATTTTGGTTCAGTAGAACAGGCATCCTCAAACTGCGGCCCTCCAGCTGTTGTAAAACTACAACTCCCATAATGCCCTGCTGTAGGCTGATACCTGTAGGCTGTTCGGGCATGCTGGGAGTTGTAGTTTTGCAACAGCTGGAGGGCCGCAGTTTGAGGATGCCTGCAGTAGAATTTGCTAAAAATCGATTTTTAAAATATGCTAATTACCTTGCTACCAGCAAGTAGGGCGGCTACTTGCTGGTAGCAGCCGCATCCTCCGATCGTAATAACGCCCCCTCGGCATGCTGATTGACAGGGCCAGGGAAGGGAATCGTTCTCTGCTGGCGCTGTTAGAATTTGAAATCTCGCGCCTGCGCCGTACCTGGCTTCAATCGGCGCAGGCGCACTGAGAGACGGCCGCGCGCTCGACCGCTCCATCCTCAATGCGCCTGCGTCGTTGGTGGTATAGTGTTAATAATTGTACTTTTAATAACAATTATTTATTGTTTTTTATGACCATTTCGTTGGTGGTTTTTGTGGCAGCATCCTTATTACATACATACTTACCTGATTCGAGCATCCAGCGACGTCATCCAGACTCTCCGCCTCCTTCCAGCGATGCCGGCGTCTTCTCTTCCGGGTGTATGCGATGACGTCATCGACGCAGGCGCATTGAGGATGGAGCGGTCGAGCGAGCGGCCCCCTCTCAGTGCGCCTGCGCCGATTGAAGCCAGGTACGGCGCAGGCGCGAGATTTCAAATTCTAACAGCGCCAGCAGAGAACGATTCGCTTCCCTGGCCCTGTCAATCAGCATGCCGAGGGGGCGTCATTACGATCGGAGGATGCGGCTGCTACCAGCAAGTAGCCGCCCTACTTGCTGGTAGCAAGGTAATTAGCATATTTTAAAAATCGATTTTTAGCAAATTCTACTGAACCAAAATGATTAATTTGCTTATGTATCATGAGATCGCACTATAGGGATTATTAGTAAAGAAAAAAAAAAAAACGGTTTAATGGGGTGACAGAAACCCTTTAAAACATAATTTTTTTGTTTCAAAAATGCTATTATGGTGTAAAACTTTAATAAATAAGAAAAAGTATACATATTAGGTATCGCCACGTCCGTAACAATCTGCTCTATAGAAATGTCACTTGACCGAACCCCTCAGGTGAACGCTGTAAAAATAAATAAATAAAAACTGTGCTAAAACAACCAATTTTTTGGTCACCTTGCCCCATAAAGTGTTATAATGAATGATCAAAAAAATCATATGTACCCAAAAATAGTACCAATAAAACTGGCACCTTATCCCCTAGTTTCCAAAATGGGATCACTTCTTGGGAGTTTCTACTGTAAGGGTGCATCGGGGGGCTTCAAATGGGACATGGCATCTAAAAACCATGTGGAGTTCCTTTCCTTCTGCGCCCTGCCGTGTGCCCATACAGCAGTTTATGACCACATGTGGGGTGTTTCTGTAAACCGCAGAATCTGGGTAATAAATATTGAGTTTTGTTTGGCTGTTAACCATCTAAGTGTTAAAGAAAAAATTTGATTAAGGCCTCTTTCACACGGCCGTTTTTTCCCCCCGTTTACTGGCCGTTTTTTGCGGTCCGTATACGGTCCGTATACGGAACCATTGATTTCAATGGGTCCGCAAAAAAAACGGAATGTACTCGTATGCATTCCGTTTCGTTTTCCGTTTTTCCGTTCCGTTTTAAACATAGAACATGTCCTATATTTGGCCGCAAATCACGTTCCGTGGCTCCATTAAAGTCTATGGGTCCGCAAAAAAACGGAATGCATACGGAAGTGCATCCGTATGTCTTCCGTATCCGTTCCGTTTTTTGCGGATCCATCTATTGAAAATGTTATGCCCAGCCCAATTTTTTCTATGAAATTACTGTATACTGTATTTGCCATACGGAAAAACGGAACGGAAAAACGAAACGGAAACACAACGGAAACAAAAAACGGAACAACGGATCCGTTTAAAACGGACCGCAAAACGCTGAAAAAGACATACGGTCGTGTGCAATAGGCCTAAAATGGAAAATCTGCCAAAAAAGTGAAATTTAAAAATTTCACTATTTCACCTTAAGGACCAGGCAATTTTTTGCAAATCTGACCAGTGTCACTTTAAATGCTGATAACTTTAAAACGCTTTGACTTATCCAGGCCATTCTGAGATTTTTTTTTTTTTTTTTTTTTGTCACATATTGTACTTCATGACACTGGTAAAATGAAGACAAAAAAATTCATTTTTATTTATAAAAAAATACCACATTTACCAAAAATTTGTAAAAAATTGCAAATTTCCAAGTTTCAATTTCTCTACTTCTATAATACATAGTAATACCTCCAAAAATAGTTATTACTTTACATTCCCCATATGTCTACTTCATGTTTGGATCATTTTGGGAATGATATTTTATTTTTTGGGGATGTTACAAGGCTTAGAAGTTTAGAAGCAAATCTTGACATTTTTCTGAAATTTTCAAAAACCCAATTTTTAGGTACCAGTTCAGGTCTGAAGTCACTTTGCGAGGCTTACATAATAGAAACCACCCAAAAATGACTCCATTCTATAAGCTACACCCCTCAAGGTATTGAAAAATGATTTTAAAAACTTTCTTAACCCTTTAGGTGTTCCACAAGAATTAATGGAAAATAGAGATACAATTTCAAAATTTCACTTTTTTGGCAGATTTTCCATTTTAATAATTTTTTTCCAGTTACAAAGCAAGGGTTAACAGCCAAACCAAACTCAATATTATGGCCCTGATTCTGTCGTTACAGAAACACCCCATATGTGGTCGTTTAACCGCTGTTACGGGCACACGGCAGGGCCGCAGAAGGAAAGGAATGCCATACGGTTTTTGGAAGGCAGATTTTACTGGACTGGTTTTTTTGACACCATGTCCCATTTGAAGCCCCCCTGATGCACCCCTAGAGTAGAAACTCCATAAAAGTGGCCCCATTTTAGAAACTACGGGATAGGGTGGCAGTATTGTTGGTACTAGTTTAGGGTACAATATGATTTTTGGTTGCTCTATATTACACTTTTTGTGAGGCAAGATAACAAGAAATAACAGTTTTGGCACAGTTTTTATTTGTTATTTACAACATTCATCTGACAGGTTAGATCATGTGCTATTTTGATAGACCTGGTTGTCACGGATGCGGTGATACCTAATATGTATACTTTTTTTATTTTATTTATGTAAGTTTTACACAATGATTTCATTTTTGAAGCAAAAAAAACTCATGTTTTAGACTGTTTCCATAGTCTGAGAGCCATAATTCTTTCAGTTTTTGGGCGATTACCTTGAGTAGGGTATGATTTTAGCGGGATGAGATTACGGTTTTATTGGCACTATTTTGGGTTGCGTGTGACTTTTTTGATCGCTTGCTATTACACTTTTTGTGATGTAAGATGACAAAAAATGGTTCATTTAGCACAGTTTTTATTTAAAATTGTTAACTGTGTTTATCTGAGGGGTTAGGTCATGTGATATTTTTATAGAGCCGTTTTTTCCTATTTTACCAATTATTTTTTTTTACTTTATTTGGGGAAAATTACTTTTTTTTTTTTTGTTTTTTTTACTTGAAACTTAATTTTTTTGGGGGAAAACTTTTATTTTTTCAACTTTTTTTTTCACTTTATTTTTTGTCCCACTTTGGAATTTGAACTTTTGGGGGTATATTCCTTCTGTATTGGAATGCATTGGCTGTATGAGTAATACTGTGTGTATTAGGCCTCATGCACACGACCGTTGTTGTGTTCTGTTCCGCAAAATGGGGTTCCGTTGTTCCGTAATCCGTTTCCATTTTTGTTTCCGTGTGTCTTCCTTTATTTTTGGAGGATCACCAGACATGAAGGAAAGTAAAAAAAAAAGTTTGCCATGCAAATGATAGGAAAAAAACGGACGCGGATGACAATCTTGTGTGCCTCTGCGTTTTTTCACGGTCCCATTGACTTGAATGGGTCCGTGAACCGTTTTCCATGAAAAAAATAGGACAGGTTATATTTTTTTGACGGACTGGAATCACGGACGCGGATGACAAACGGTGCATTAGCCGAGTTTTCAACGGACCCATTGAAAGTCAATGGGTCCGCAGAAAAATGGAACAACGGACACGGAATAAAACAACGGTCGTGTGCATGAGGCCTTACTCATACAGCTTCCGGGGCCTGTGAGATCCAGGGGGCTGGATCTCACAGGCTCTTCACCGGAAGGCAGCGCAGATGCCTCAGGAAGGCATCGCGCTGCCTTCCATGACATCGGGTCCCCCCCCACAGCCCCATGGGGACCCGATGGCACCGCCGCCGCACCAGGTAAAAGCCGCAAACCGCAGGTTTCCCCCTGCGTATTTAGCCGAGGTGCCTGCTCAATGATTTGAGCAGGCACCTTGTTCCGATCACCGCTGGGCGGCGGTAATCGGAACAACACATGACGTACCGGTACATCATGTGTGCCTAAAGGGTTAACAAAGTTTGTAAAATCGGTTTTAAGTAACTTGAGGGGTGTAGTTTCTACAATGGGGTTATTTATGGGGGTATCCACTATGTAAGCCCCACAAAGTGACTTCAGACCTGAACTGGTCCTTAAAAAGTGGGTTTTGGCAATTTTAGAAAAAATTTGAAGAATTGCTTATAAACTTCTAAGCCTTCTAACGTCCTAAAAAAATAAAATGACATTTCCAAAATGATGCCAACATAAAGTAGACATATGGGGAATGTTAAGTAATAAATATTTTATGAGGTATCACTTTCTGTTTTAAAAGCAGAGAAATTGAAATTTTAGAAAATTGCAAATTTTTCTAAATTTTTGGAAAATTTGGGATTTTTCAATAAATGTGAAATATATTGACTCAAATTTATGACTATCCTGAAGTACAATGTGTCACGAGAAGTAAAGGCGTTCCAAAGTTATTACCACATAAAGTGAGATATGTCAGTTTTGCTAAATTTGGCCTGGTCAGGAAGGGGGCAAATGGCCCAGATGGGAAGTGGTTAAAATGTTATCAGATAATTTTACATTTGGTTACGTTGTGGGGCGAGTTTGTTCAGTAACTGGCCATATCTGCTATGTGTAAGTAGGAGTAAGTCAGGGAGCGTGCTGTGATGGCTGTGTGCCATGATGGGACCATTACCTTGGTGCTTGGTATGGTTTCTCTAGGCAGTTTAACATCTTGCCCTTATTATCACTTAACTGCAGTTTCAGGATCTTTATCCAAAGAGCAGGGATGGCCAACCTGCAGCTTTCCAACTGTTGCAAAACTCCCATCATGCTGAGACTGCCTATAGATATCAGCCTACAGCAGGGATTGGTGGGAGTTGTAGTTTTACAACAGCTGGAGAGCCGCAGGTTGGTCATCCCTGAAATAGTATTATCCTGCCTATTAATCAACCAGCACTAAGCTACTTTCACACCTGCGTTCGGGGTTCCGCTCGTGAGCTCCGTTTGAAGGGGCTCACAAGCGGCCCCGAACGCATCCGTCCAGCCCTAATGCATTCTGAGTGGACGCGGATCCGCTGAGAATGCATCCGCCTGCCAGCGCTCAGCCTCCGCTCCGCTCAGTGAGCGGACACCTGAACGCAGCTTGCAGCGTTCGGGTGTCCGCCTGGCCGTGCGGAGGCAAGCGGATCCGTCCAGACTTACAATGTAAGTCAATGGGGACGGATCCGTTTGAAGATGACACCATATGGCTCAATCTTCAAGCGGATCCGTCCTCCATTGACTTTCAATGTAAAGTCTGGACGTTCAGGCTACTTTCAGACTTAGTTTTTTTTTCAAACTATAATGCATACGGATCCGTTCTGAACGGATACAAACGTCTTCATTATAGGAGCGGATCCGTCTGAGCAGACATCAGACGGACCCGCTCTGAACGCTAGTCTGAAAGTAGCCTAACAAAGGGGCTTAAAGGCGTTGTTCCACAATTACCAATTTTATTTCTTGGTTAGATCATGCAAAAATATAGCTATTTATGAATTGGAATCATGTGCTCATGTCTAAATATTGCTATTACGGGCCTGTTAAAGCTCCCCCTGGTGTTCATTTGATTCTCTCTCAGAACATCCACCTAATGTGAATTTTGCACTGATTCTTGGCTAGCCTGTACAATACCTGGAATCGCTCCGCTACCCATTTAGAAGGCAGTCTGACTGAACTACTGAGCATGTGTGGCCACTGCCACTGGACACATTAGGTGGACCTTCAGAGTGGGGGCTCCATATCAAGTGTAAATAGCAACCTGTAGACACAAGTGTTTTTTTTTATTTTTTTATTATTAATATTGAAAAAAATGTTATTGTACCGCTGCGCTGACACACACTTGTATGATAATTATAGTATGGGCCTGCAGCCTGCGCGATGTGACATCACAAGTTCCTCCTGCGCTCTCACCATGATAATGAGAGTGCAGTGGGGCAGGCGGCTTGCGATGTCTGTAGTTACATTGCGCAGGCTGCAGGTCCAGATTATCATACAAGTGTGTGTGTCAGCGCAGTAGGGTCACCATCAGGGCAGTACTACTGCTACTGAGCGCTGTCAGGAGCCCTGCTGCAAATAGGCAAAATAGAGGCCACTCACAGCTGCCCCCACCGGGCAGCCCATATTAAAGTTTACGGACCACAAGAGAAGGCAGTTCCCCCTCCTCTCTGCAGTGTGAGGAGGCAGCAGAGAGGCCTCCCAGTCCAGCAGTGGCTGCACAAGAAGATGAGTCTGAGCCTTCAGGTAAGGTTAGGGTACTTTCACACTGGCGTTTTTCTTTTCCGGTATTGAGTCCCGTCCTAGGGGCTCAATACCAGAAAAAAACTGATCAGTTTTATCCTAATGCATTCTGAATGGAGAGCAATCAGTTCAGTATACATCAGGATGCATCAGTTTAGTCCCTCTTATGTTTTTTGGCGGGAGAAAATACCGCAGCATGCTGCAGTTTTCTCTCCGGCCAAAAATCCTGAACACTTAGGGGAATGCCGGATACGACATTAATTTACATTGAAATATATTAATGCCGGACCCGGTACTAAGTGTTCCGGAAAACCGGATCCGGTTTCCCGATCTGCGCAGACCTTTAAAGATGAGAAAAAAATAAATACTGGATCAGTTTTTCCAGATGACAATCGGAAAGACGGATCCAGTATTGTAATGCATTTGTCAGACCGATCCGGATCCCTCTCACAAATGCATCAATTTGCGTCCAGATTGCCGGAATCCTCTGCCGCAAGTGTGAAAGTAGCCTTAGTGTGCCTCATGTGCCATGCTGGAAGTATGAAGTCCCCTCACTGGTCCCTGCATCCCTCCTACTCACAGCAGCAGGGGGGTAAGTTACTGTCGGGGGCAAGTTAAGTCAGTCCTGAAGGTGCTGCCTATCACCTGTGTTCAAGTGTAGTTCTGTGCCCCCCTGACAGAGCCCCTGCCCACCAACCATCTCACCTTCTGACATCTCCCCCTGCTGAAAATAGAAAATGTTTCCAGCACTTGAAGTATAACTCAGTTGCACTTTATTTATTTTTCTTGTAGCATATAACTCACATGGACACAAAACCTTCACCCCACCATGGTTGACGCGTTTCGAACATACTATCCCTGCAGGGCTTTAAATACATTTCACACTCCCAATCAAATTGGGGGTGGGAATATACACACCTTTTGCCAACGGATGCTCATTATCTTGCCACACATAACACATATAATCCGCATAAAATTACATCAAATGCGACATTACATGCTGCAAAATAACAATTGATATATAATCATTACCAAACATAAAATCCACAGCATGAAAAAACACGCAATGTGAACAGGATAAAAAAAGGACATTCAATCATTTTCCTTAGTTTGTGTTGTCAAAAACACAATACTGTTTCTTGACCACATACAATGGTGTTTGTTTATATGGAGAAGACCTGAGGAAAGGAAAAAAAATGATAATTTTTCTATAATTATACTAATACTAACAGAAGGACCCGGCTTCGCACGGGTATATTTCATCTAACATAGTAACATAGTAACATAGTACATAAGGCCGAAAAAAGACATTTGTCCATCCAGTTCGGCCTGTTATCCTGCAAGTTGATCCAGAGGAAGGCAAAAAACCCTGTGAGGTAGAAGCCAATTTTCTCCACTTTAGGGGAATAAAAAATTCCTTCTCGACTCCAATCAGGCAATCAGAATAACTCCCTGGATCAACGACCCCTCTCTAGTAGCTATAGCCTGTAATATTATTACACTCCAAAAATACATCCAGGCCCCTCTTGAATTCCTTTATTGTACTCACCATCACCACCTCCTCAGGCTCAGAGTGCCATAGTCTCACTGCTCTTTCCATAAAGAATCCTTTTCTATGTTTGTGTACAAACCTTCTTTCCTCCAGACGCAGAGGATGTCCCCTCGTCACAGTCACAGTCCTGGGGATAAATAGCTGATGGGATAGATCTCTGTACTGACCCCTGATATATTTATACATAGTAATTAGATCTCCCCTCAGTCGTCTTTTTTCTAAAGTGAATAACCCTAATTTTGATAATCTTTCAGGGTACTGCAGTCCCCCCATTCCAGTTACTACTTTAGTTGTCCTCCTCTGAACTCTCTCCAGCTCTATGTCTGCCTTGTTCACAGGAGCCCAGAACTGTACACAGTACTCCATGTGTGGTCTGACTAGTGATTTGTAAAGTGGTAGGACTATGTTCATTTAATGTTTCTGTATGTGGTTAAAAGATAGCGACAGTGACCTCTACAGCACCCCGCCCCACTGTCTGCTGAGCTGTGTATCTAATCCTATCCTGTGTGATACTGTCTGCTGAGCTGTGTATCTAATCCTATCCTGTGTGATACTGTCTGCTGAGCTCTGTATCTAATCCTATCCTGTGTGATGCTGTCTGCTGAGCTGTGTATCTAATCCTATCCTGTGTGATACTGTCTGCTGAGCTGTGTATCTAATCCTATCCTGTGTGATACTGCCTGCTGAGCTGTGTATCTAATCCTATCCTGTGAGATACTGCCTGCTGAGCTGTGTATCTAATCCTATCCTGTGAGATACTGCCTGCTGAGCTGTGTATCTAATCCTATCCTGTGTGATACTGCCTGCTGAGCTGTGTATCTAATCCTATCCTGTGTGATACTGTCTGCTGAGCTGTGTATCTAACTGCTGAGCTGTGTATCTAATCCTATCCTGTGTGATACGGTCTGCTGAGCTGTGTATCTAATCCTATCCTGTGTGATACTGTCTGCTGAGCTGTGTATCTAATCCTATCCTGTGTGATACTGTCTGCTGAGCTGTGTATCTAATCCTATCCTGTGTGATACTGTCTGCTGAGCTGTGTATCTAATCCTATCCTGTGTGATGCTGTCTGCTGAGCTGTGTATCTAATCCTATCCTGTGTGATGCTGTCTGCTGAGCTGTGTATCTAATCCTATCCTGTGTGATACTGTCTGCTGAGCTGTGTATCTAATCCTATACTGTGTGATACTGTCTGCTGAGCTGTGTATCTAATTCTATCCTGTGTGATGCTGTCTGCTGAGCTGTGTATCTAATCCTATGTGATGCTGTCTGCTGAGCTGTGTATCTAATCCTATCCTGTGTGATGCTGTCTGCTGAGCTGTGTATCTAATCCTATCCTGTGAGATACTGCCTGCTGAGCTGTGATCCTGTGAGATACTGTCTGCTGAGCTGTGTATCTAATCCTATCCTGTGAGATACTGCCTGCTGAGCTGTGTATCTAATCCTATCCTGTGAGATACTGCCTGCTGAGCTGTGTATCTAATCCTATCCTGTGAGATACTGCCTGCTGAGCTGTGTATCTAATCCTATCCTGTGAGATACTGCCTGCTGAGCTGTGTATCTAATCCTTGCTTTATTTACATTTGACCCACTAATACGTGTTGAGACATGACAAAATGATTATTTACAATTGGTCACTAGGACTAGTAGTTGTCTCTGGGTTGACACGTATTATTGAAGTACTAAAAATTAACATTTATTACTTGTCCTTAAAATTTTTGACTAGAACTAGACGTGATTAAAATTATCAGCCGTGTCTGCACTGTCACTGGTAGTAATCTGAATATTGTTGTGAGACCACTAGGGGGCAATCTTCACTTATGGCTACCTAGCTATCTCCACTCTCTCCACACAGAATCTGCTGTGCTCTATTTGGTGCACACTGTTTGTTTCACAGTGCGCTATCTTCTGATAGCGAATGCCCTCCTAGCGTTCACTTGTTATTTATTGTTGTGTTTGAGCTTCTTACTTAGCATGACATTGGCTGGCTAAAATGTAACATCTATCACTCTCTGCCCCCCGACATGTTTCGCCAAACGCTTGACGTCTTCAATTTTTGGGACTTTGACCTTCACAGCAGCCCGCTGTTTATGAGTGAGTTTCACAGCACCCCCCTCCCTTTACAGTGACCTCCTCAGGGGCATGCCACCTTAAGGCCTCTTTCACACGGGCGTCATGGTTTTTTGCCCGGATAAGATGCGGGTGCGTTGCAAGAAAATGCGCAATTTTTCCGCGCGAGTGCAAAACATTGTAATGCATTTTGCACGCGCTTGAGAAAAACCGGCATGTTTGGTACCCAAACCCGAACTTCATCACAGAAGTTCGGGTTTGGGTTAGGTGTTCTGTAGATTTGTATTATTTTCCCTTATAACATGGTTATAAGGGAAAATAATAGCATTCTTAATACAGAATGCTTATTAAAATAGGGCTGGAGGGGTTAAAAAATAAATAAATAAATAATTTAACTCGCCTTAATCCACTTGATCACACAGCCGGCATCTCTTCTGTCTTCTTCTTTGCTGTGCACAGGAATAGGACCTTTGATGACGTCACTGTGCTCATCACATGGTCCAATCACATGGTTCATCACCATGGTGAGGGATCATGTGATGTGACGTCACCACAGGTCCTTAGCCGGCAGCTCAACATTACAGAAGAAGACAGAGATCCGCAACTACGCGATCAAGTGGACTCTGTGAGTTAATTTTATTTATTTTTTTTAACCCCTCCATCACTATTTTACTTTGCATTCTGTATTCAGAATGCTATTATTTTCCCTTATAACCATGTTATAAGGGAAAATAATACAGATCGGGTCCCCATCCCGATCATCTCCTAGCAACCATGCGTGAAAATCGCACCGCATCCGCACTTGCTTGCGGATGCTTGCCATTTTCACGCGGCCCCATTCATTTCTATGGGGCCTGCGTTGCATGAAAAACGCAGAATATAGAGCTTGCTGCGATTTTCACGCAACGCACAAGTGATGCGTGAAAATCACCGCTCATGTGAACAGCCCCATAGAAATGAATGGGTTAGGATTCAGTGCAGGTACAATGCGCTCAACTCACGCATTGCACCCGCGCGGAATACTCGCCCGTGTTAAAGGGGCCTAACAGTGACCTCCACAGCACCCTGCCCCTTTAACAGTGACCACCCCTTTAACCCCTTCCAGACCTATGACTTACTACTACGTCATGGGAACCACTGCGTTTCCGCAATTTGATGTAATAGTACGTCATAGTGATCGCGTGGGCATCGGAGCGGTGCGTGCAATCACTGCAGGGGCCCAGCAGTCCGTGGAAGCCGGGCCCCTGCTGATTCCGCCGGCATCGCTGTAAAAGCCGATGCCGGCGGATTAACCCCTTCTATGCCGCTGACCGTGACATAGAAGGGGTTTGTGTCGGGTGAGTGATCGCATCGAGTCCCCGCGCTGCTGTGGCGGGGACCCGATGCGACACAAGGCAGCTCGATGCCGCGCAGAGGCTGCCCAATGCCTTGCACGACATCGGGACCTGTCTTCTACGGGAGCCGAGGAGATCCAGCCTCCTAGGCAACCTGTTAGTGTATGACTCAGTCTCATACTCATGTATTGTAATGCATTGCAGAGGGGATCAGACCCCCAAAAGTGAATGTCATAAATAAAGTAAAGAAAAAAATGTGTTTTTTAATAAAATTAATGAACTAATAAAATTATAAAGTAAAAAAGAGAAAAAACGCCCCTTTCCCCTTATTTAAAAAAAAATACTCCCATATTGGGTATCGCCGCGTCCGTAATGCCCGCTCTATAAATATATCACATGATCCACCCTGTCCGATAAACGCCATAAAAAATAGAATAGAAAAGAACGGTGTAAAAAAAAAAGCCATTTTTGTCACCTTACATCACAAAAAGTGCAACACCAAGCAATCAAAAAGGCGTATGTCCCACAAAATGGTATCAATAAAACCGTCACCTCATCCCGCAAAAAATGAGCCTCTACCTAAGACAATCGCCCAAAAAAAAAAAAAAAAACTATAGCTCTCAGAACATGGAGACACTAAAATATGATAATCTTTTGCTTCAAAACTGCTATTGTGCTAAAGTGAAAAAAATAATAAAAAAGTACACATGTTGGGTATCGCCACATCCGTTACAACCAGCTCTATAAAAATATCACATGACCTAACCAAAAAAATACAAAAATTGCAACAGCAAGTGATTAAAAAGGCGTATGCCCCCCAAAATAGTACCAATCAGACCATCACCTCTGATGAGACCCTACCTAAGAGAATCGGTCAAAAAATAAAAAGGCTATGGCTCTCGCAGACTATGGAGACACTAAAATATCATTATTTCGGTTTCAAAAATGCTATTATTGTGTAAAACTTAAATAAATAAGAAAAAGTAGACATATTAGGTATTGCCACGTGCGTAACAATCTGCTCTATAAAAAAGTCACATGACCTAATCCCTCAGGTAAACGCTGTAAAAATAAAAACAGTGCCTTTTTTGGGTTACCTTGCCTCACAAAAAACGTAATATAGAGCAATTAAAAATCATATGTACCCCAAAATAGTACCAATAAAACTGGCACCTTATCCCGTAGGTTCCAAAATGTGGTCACTTTATTGAGTATCTACTGTAGGGGAGCGTCGGGGGCTTTAAATGGGACATGGCGTCTAAAAACCAGTTCAGCTAAATTTTCCTTCCAAAAACCATATGGCTTTCCTTTTCTTCTGCGCCCTGCCGTGTGCCCGTACAGCAGTTTACGATCACATGTGGGGTGTTTCTGTAAACCGCAGAATCAGGGTAATAAATATTAAGTTTTATTTGGCTGTTAACCCTTGCTTTGCTATTGGAAAAAATGGATTAAAATTCATCTCCATTTTCCATTAATTCTTGTGGAACACCTAAAGGGTTAATAACGTTTATAAAATCAGTTTTGTATACCTTGAGGGGTGTAGTTTCTAAAATGGGTGGTTTCTATTATGTAAGCCTCACAAAGTGACTTAAGACCTGAACTGGTCCTTTAAAAAGTGGGTTTTAGAAAATTTCCGAAAAATTTCAAGATTTGCTTCCAACCTTCTAAGCCTTCTAATGTCCCCAAAAAATAAAATGTAATTTTCAAAATGATCCAAACATGAAGTAGACATATAGGGAATGTAAAGTAATTATTATTTTTGGAGGTATTACTATCATAAAAGTAGAGAAATTGAAATTTGCTAATTTTTCAAAATCTTTGGTAAATTTGGTATATTTTCTTTTATGAACGCATTGCACCCACACTGAATCCGGACCCATTCATTTCTATGGGGCTGTGCACATGAGCGGTAATTTTCACGCATCACTTGTGCGTTGCGTGAAAATCGCAGCATGCTCTATTTTGTGTGTTTTTCACGCAGCGCAGGCCCCATAGAAGTGAATGGGGCTGCGTGAAAATCGCAAGCATCCGCAGGCAAGTGTGGATGCGGTGCGATTTTTCACGCATGGTTGCTAGATGATCGGGATGGGGACCCGATCATTATTATTTTCCCTTATAACATGGTTATAAGGGAAAATAATAGCATTATTAATAGAGAATGCATAGTAAAATAGGGCTGGAGGGGTTGAAAAATAAAGTAAAAAAGTAATTTAACTCGCCTTAATCCACTTGTTCGATCAGCCCGGCTTCTCTTCTTTCATCTTCTTTGCTGTGCAGGAGGAAAAGTACCTGTGGTGACATCACTGCTCTCATCACATGGTCCATCACATGACCCATCACCATGGTGATGGATCATGTGATGGACCATCTGATGAGCGCAGTGATGTCATCAAAGGTCCTTTACCCAGGTCCTGAAGAAAGAAGAGAAGCCGGGCTGCGTGAACGAGTGGATTAAGGTGAGTTAAATTCTTATATATTTTTATTTTTATTAATTTTTTTAACCCCTCCAGCCCTATTTTACTAAGCATTCTGTATTAAGAATGCTATTCTTTTCCATTATAACCATGTTATAAGGGAAAATAATACAATTTACCGAACACCTAACCCGAACGTTTGGGTACCAAACATGCAGATTTTTCTCATGCGCATGCAAAACGCATTAAAATGTTTTGCACTCGCGCGGAAAACCGCGCATTTTCCCCGCTACGCACCCGCATCTTATCCGCCCCAAATCCATGACGCCCGTGTGAAAGAGGCCTAAGGAACTGCAAACTGCTAAAACCTGTGATCAGTTGTTATGGAAACCTGGAGTAGGACCTGCGAGCTTCTATTGGCTGATAAGGGACATGTGACCGTGTGTATTGCAGTTCGGATTTAAGTGAAAGGCTTGCTGGCTTGTATTGGCTAATGCAGGTAATTTTTTGGGAATATATCAGGAATGGTAAGTCCTAGAGAGCCGAGACCTGGTCTAAAACCTTCCCGGACACCTGATGTATCTGTGTGCCAAATTTGGTGAAGATCGGTCCAGTTGTTTGGTTGCGCATAAATATATATATATATATATATATATATATATATATATATATATATATATATATATATATACACATACATACATACATACATACATACATACATACATACATACATACATACATACTAGCAGAAGGACCCGGCTTCGCACAGGTATATTTCATTTTATGTTTCTGTGTGGCGTTGACATTGACCTCCACAGTGGCAGCCCCGTTGACATTGACCTCCACAGTGGCAGCCCCGTTGACATTGACCTCCACAGTGGCAGCCCCGTTGACATTGACCTCCACAGTGGCAGCCCCGTTGACATTGACCTCCACAGTGGCAGCCCCGTTGACATTGACCTCCACAGTGGCAGCCCCGTTGACATTGACCTCCACAGTGGCAGCCCCGTTGACATTGACTTTCACAGTGGCCGCCTCTTTAATAACTGTGACCTTCACTGTGAACGCCCCTTTAATAACCGTGACCTTACATAGAAACATAGAATGTGTCGGCAGATAAGAACCATTTGGCCCATCTAGTCTGCCCAATATACTGAATACTATGGATAGCCCCCGGCCCTTATCTTATATGAAGGATGGCCTTATGCCTATCCCATGCATGCTTAAACCTCTTCACTGTATTTGCAGCTACCACTTCTGCAGGAAGGCTATTCCATGCATCCACTACTCTCTCAGTAAAGTAATACTTCCTTATATTACTTTTAAACCTTTGCCCCTCTAATTTAAAACTGTGTCCTCTTGTGGTAGTTTTTCTTCTTTTAAATATGCTCTCCTCCTTTACCGAGTTGATTCCCTTTATGTATTTAAAAGTTTCTATCATATCCCCTCTGTCTCTTCTTTCTTCCAAGCTATACATATTAAGGTCCTTTAACCTTTCCTGGTAAGTTTTATCCTGCAATCCATGTACTAGTTTAGTAGCTCTTCTCTGAACTCTCTCTAGAGTATCTATATCCTTCTGGAGATATGGCCTCCAGTACTGCGCACAATACTCCAAGTGAGGTCTCACCAGTGTTCTGTACAGCGGCATAAGCACTTCACTCTTTCTACTGCTTATACCTCTCCCTATACATCCAAGCATTCTGCTGGCATTTCGTGCTGCTCTATTACATTGTCTTCCCACCTTTAAGTCTTCTGAAATAATTACTCCTAAATCCCTTTCCTCAGATACTGAGGTCAGGACTGTGTCAAATATTCTATATTCTGCCCTTGGGTTTTTACGCCCCAGGTGCATTATCTTGCACTTATCCACATTAAATTTCAGTTTCCAGAGTTCTGACCATTCTTCTAGTTTTCCTAAATCCTTTTCCATTTGGCGTTTCCCTCCAGGAACATCAACCCTGTTACATATCTTTGTGTCATCAGCAAAAAGACAAACCTTACCATCGAGGCTTTTTGCAATATCACTTATGAAGATATTAAACAAAATCGGTCCCAGTACAGATCCCTGTGGAACCCCACTGGTAACATGACCTTGTTTTGAATGTTCTCCATTGACTACAACCCTCTGTTGTCTGTCACTCAGCCACTGCCTTATCCACTCAACAATATGGGAGTCCATGCTCAATGACTTCAGTTTATTGATAAGTCTTCTATGTGGGACAGTGTCAAAAGCCTTACTAAAATCTAGATATGCGATGTCTACTGCACCTCCACCGTCTATTATTTTATTCACCCAGTCAAAAAAATCTATAAGATTTGTTTGACATGATCTCCCTGAAGTAAACCCATGTTGTTTTTCATCTTGCAAGACCCTGTGCCCGCTAGTGTGTGTGTGTGTAATATATACACTCACCTAAAGAATTATTAGGAACACCTGTTCTATTTCTCATTAATGCAATTATCTAGTCAACCAATCACATGGCAGTTGCTTCAATGCATTTAGGGGTGTGGTCCTGGTCAAGACAATCTCCTGAACTCCAAACTGAATGTCAGAATGGGAAAGAAAGGTGATTTTAAGCAATTTTGAGCGTGGCATGGTTGTTGGTGCCAGACGGGCCGGTCTGAGTATTTCACAATCTGCTCAGTTACTGGGATTTTCACGCACAACCATTTCTAGGGTTTACAAAGAATGGTGTGAAAAGGGAAAAAACATCCAGTATGCGACAGTCCTGTGGGCAAAAATGCCTTGTGGATGCTAGAGGTCAGAGGAGAATGGGCCGACTGATTCAAGCTGATAGAAGAGCAACGTTGACTGAAATAACCACTCGTTACAACCGAGGTATGCAGCAAAGCATTTGTGAAGCCACAACACGCACAACCTTGAGGCTGATGGGCTACAACAGCAGAAGACCCCACCGGGTACCACTCATCTCCACTACAAATAGGAAAAAGAGGCTACAATTTGCACGAGCTCACCAAAATTGGACTGTTGAAGATTGGAAAAATGTTGCCTGGTCTGATGAGTCTCGATTTCTGTTGAGACATTCAAATGGTAGAGTCCGAATTTGGTGTAAACAGAATGAGAACATGTATCCATCCTCTGATGGCTACTTCCAGCAGGATAATGCACCATGTCACAAAGCTCGAATCATTTCAAATTGGTTTCTTGAACATGACAATGAGTTCACTGTACTAAAATGGCCCCCACAGTCACCAGATCTCAACCCAATAGAGCATCTTTGGGATGTGGTGGAACGGGAGCTTCGTGCCCTAGATGTGCATCCCTCAAATCTCCATCAACTGCAAGATGCTATCCTATCAATATGGGCCAACATTTCTAAAGAATGCTATCAGCACCTTGTTGAATCAATGCCACGTAGAATTAAGGCAGTTCTGAAGGCAAAAGGGGGTCCAACACCGTATTAGTATGGTGTTCCTAATAATTCTTTAGGCGAGTGTGTATATATATATATATATATATATATTACACACACACACACACACTAGTGCGCACAGTGGAGGTCACGGTTATTAAAGGGGCGGGCACAGTGGAGGTCACGGTTATTAAAGGGGCGGGCACAGTGGAGGTCACGGTTATTAAAGGGGCGGGCACAGTGGAGGTCACGGTTATTACAGGGGCGGGCACAGTGGAGGTCACGGTTATTAAATGGGCGGGCACAGTGGAGGTCACGGTTATTAAAGGGGCGGGCACAGTGGAGGTCACGGTTATTAAAGGGGCGGGCACAGTGGAGGTCAATGTTAACCCCTTATGGACGCATGACGTACCGATACGTCATGGGTTTAAAACGCGATTGCTGCGCGGCGGGGGTTAATCGGAACAGGATGCCCGCTGAAATCATTCAGCAGACATCCTATCACAACGCCTGTCACAATGACCCCCCCCCCCCCCGTATCGGTGATCACCGCAAACCGCAGGTCAATTCAGACCTGCGGTTTGCGGCTTTATCTGCGGTTGTGGCGGCGGTGCCATCGGGTCCCCATGCGGCTGTAGGGGGGACCCGATGGCATGGAAGGCAGCGCGCTGCCTTCCGGTGAAGAGCCTGTGAGATCCAGCCCCCTGGATCTCACAGGCCCCGGAAGCTGTATGAGTAATACACACGGTATTACTCATACAGCCAATGCATTCCAATACAGAAGTATTGGAATGCATTGTAAAGGAATATACCCCCCAAAGTTCAAGTCACAAAGTGGGACAAAAAATAAAGTGAAAAAAAAAGTTTAAAAAATAAAGTTTTCCCCCCCAAAAATTTAATTTCAAGTAAAAATAAACAAAAACTTCATTTTCCCCAAATAAAGTAAAAGAAAATTGGTAAAAAAGAGGGGGGGGGGGGGAGTATACATATTAGGTATCGCCGCGTCCGTATCGACCAGCTCTATAAACATATCACATGACCTAACCCCTCAGATGAACACCACAAAAAATAAAAACTGTGCTAAATAAACCATTTTTTTGTCACCTTACATCACAAAAAGTACAACAGCAAGCGATCAAAAAGGCGTTTGCCCACCAAAATAGTACTAATCTAACCGTCACCTCATCCCGCAAAAAATGAGCCCCTACCTGAGACAATCGCCCAAAAAATAAAAAAAACTATGGCTCAGAATATGGAGACACTAAAACATAATTTTTTTTTGTTTGAAAAAAGCTGTTGTTGTGTAAAACTTACATAAATAAAAAAAAAGTATACATATTTGGTATTGCCGCGTTCGTATATACCGGCTCTATAAAAATATCACATAACCTAACCCCTCAAATGAACACCATAAAAAATAAAAACTGTGCTAAATAAACAATTTTTTGTCACCTTACATCACAAAAACTGTAATAGCAAGCAATCAAAAAGTCACACGCACCCCAAAATAGTGCCAATAAAACAGTCATCTCATCCCACAAAAATCATACCCTACCCAAGGTAATCGCCCAAAAACTTAAAAAATTATGTCTCTCAGACTATGGAAACACTAAAACATGATTTTTTTTTTTTCTCCAAAAATGAAATCATTGTGTAAAACTTACATAAATAAAAAAAAAAGTATACATATTAGGTATCGCCACATCTGTGACAACCTGGTCTATAAAAATATCACATGATCTAACCCGTCAGATGAATGTTGTAAATAAAAAATAAAAACGGTGCCAAAACAGCTATTTCTTATCTTGCCTCACAAAAAGTGTAATATAGAGCAACCAAAAATCATATGTACCCTAAACTAGTACCAACAAAACTGCCACCCTATCCCGTAGTTTCTAAAATGGGGTCACTTTTATGGAGTTTCTACTCTAGGGGTGCATCAGGGGGGCTTCAAATGGGACATGGTGTAAAAAAAAAAACAGTCCAGCAAAACCTGCCTTCCAAAAACCGTATGGCATTCCTTTCCTTCTGGGCCCTGCCGTGTGCCCGTACAGCGGTTTACGACCACATATGGGGTGTTTCTGTAAACGACAGAATCAGGGCCATAAATATTGAGTTTGGTTTGGCTGTTAACCCTTGCTTTGTAACTGGAAAAAAATTATTAAAATGGAAAATCTGCCAAAAAAGTGAAATTTTGAAATTGTATCTCTATTTTCCATTCATTCTTGTGGAACACCTAAAGGGTAAAGAAAGTTTGTAAAATCAGTTTTCAATACCTTGATGGGTGTAGTTTATAGAATGGGGTCATTTTTTGGGTGGTTTCTATTATGTAAGCCTCGCAAAGTGACTTCAGACCTGAACTGGTACCTAAAAATTGGGTTTTTGAAAATGTCTGAAAAATTTCAAGATTTGCTTCTAAACTTCTAAGCCTTGTAACATCCCCAAAAAATAAAATATCATTCCCAAAATGATCCAAACATGAAGTAGACATATGGGGAATGTAAAGTAATAACTATTTTTGGAGGTATTACTATGTATTATAGAAGTAGAGAAATTGAAACTTGGAAATTTGCAATTTTTTACAAATTTGTGGTAAATTTGTTATTTTTTTATAAATAAAAAATAATTTTTTTTACTTCATTTTACCAGTGTCATGAAGTACAATATGTGACAAAAACAATCTCAGAATGGCCTGGATAAGTCAAAGCGTTTTAGAGTTATCAGCACTTAAAGTGACACTGGTCAGATTTGCAAAAAATGGCCTGGTCCTTAAGGTGAAATAGGGCTGAGTCCTTAAGGGGTTAAAGGGGCGGCCACTGTGGAGGTCAATGTTAAAGGGGCGGCCACTGTGGAGGTCATTGTGATGGGGGAAACTGTCGATATTTTTTTACGCCACACGGAAACATAAAATGAAATAGATGAAATATACCTGTGCGAAGCCGGGCCCTTCTGCTAGTGTGTGTGTATAATATATATATAAAAATGAGTGTCTGTCTGTCTAGACCGGGGGCCACATGCGGCCCTCAATATCATTCTGTGTGGCCCCCAACCATCTGGTGACAGACATGTATGTCTATGTCTTGTGGCTGATCACATGCATTTTCCATCTATTCTCCCATTAGATGTGAATCCTGGAGGCATAACCAGACATTTATAGTATATACTGTATGTACAATATGCAATAAATACAGTATATCAGTTGGTAATACCCCTTTAACTTTTATTTTTCGGCCCTTGGGATTCCTTCAGTCTGACAATGTGGCCCCCAACCAGAAAAGGTTGTGTACCCCTGGTCTAGACGTTCTTTCAAATGACTGGACCGATCTTCACCAAATTTGGCACACAGGTACATCAGGTGTCCGGGAAGGTTTTAGTCTCAGCTCTCTAGGACGTACCGTTCCAGAGATAATCCCCAGAAATGAACCCCCCCACCCCAAATACAAGCTCTATGAAGGTCACTGTTAAAGGGGCTACGTATGAAGGCAAGTTGTTTACTGTGTAAACAAAAGAGAGAGGGCGCACCATAGGGTAAAAACGTTTGGAAATTCAGATTAAATCCCAATTTGGGAGGCTCACCTTGCAGGGTTGCGCAATTATAGGCACAACGCTAATGTAGGCATGTGGGAGATGATTTAATCCCCAATATGAAGGTTGGTATGCAGCCACGGATGTAGATGTCCTCGGATAAGCGTGCCTAGGCCCACACGGAGGATTAAAATGACAGGAAGAAAAGGAACATCTCTCGGCGCAAGGAACCAACCAGAGGTAGACGGTGAATCTTCAAGAGTTTTATTGCAATCACTACGCGTTTCGGGGAAAGGGTCCCCTTCATCAGGTGAAGAAAATTGCATTTTTCTTCACCTGATGAAGGGGGCCCTTTCCCCGAAACGCGTTGTGATTGCAATAAAACTCTTGAAGATTCACCGTCTACCTCTGGTTGGTTCCTTGCGCTGAGAGATGTTCCTTTTCTTCCTGTCACTGTTAAAGGGGCGGCCACCGTGAAAGTCACTGTTAAAGGGGTGGTCAATGCTAAAGGGGCAGGCACTGTGAAGGTCAATGTTAAAGGTGCGGGTACTGTAGAGGTCATTGTGATGGGGGAAACTGTCTATCTTTTTACGACACACAGAAACACAAAATGAAATAGATGAATAGCCTCCTTCTGCTAGTGTGTGTGTGTGTGTGTGTGTGTGTATATGTATATGTATGTATGTGTATATATATATATATATATATATAGGCTACTTTCACACTCGCGTTTTGTGCAGATCCGTTCAGATAATACAACCGTCTGCATCCGTCATGAACTGATCCGTTTGTATTATCTTTAACATAGCCCAAATGGATTCGTCTTGAACACCATTGAAAGTCAATGGGAGACGGATCCGTTTTCTACTGTGCCAGTGAAAACGGATCCGTCCCTATTGGCTTACATTGTGTGCCAGGACGGATCAGTTTGGCTCAGTTTAATCAGACGGACACTCCAAAGTGGGATGGAGACTGAACTGATGCATTCTGAGCGGATCCTTTTCCATTCAGAATGGATTAGGGCAAAACTGATCCGTTTTGGACCGCTTGTGAGAGCCCTGAACGGGTCTCACAAACAGAAAGCCAAAACGCGAGTGTGAAAGTAGCCTTACTGATATCAATAATAATCTCTTTCCTCTTGTTTAATCCCCTTGGAGATCTAGTATTCCATCTAAAGATCCAGAATGCCTCTCTTTGTAAAACCATCTTTTTCATGTCTCCACCTCTAGGGGAAATCGCCACTTTTTCTATTGCAAATGTTTGGAAACTTTTCAAACTACGATCATGTTCAGATATAAAGTGCTTGGTTGCGTTTGATGGACCTAGGCAGGAAGGATTAGTTATATAATTGATATTTTCTAATATTCTAGTTTTACATTTCCTTTAAGAACTGCCTTTGTACATCAAATCACAGTCCACACATCGTATACTATAAACTATACCCGTTGTATTACAATTGATGTAGCTTTAGATGGGGAAACTCCAGAGTATATTTCGAGTCATGAAAGCTTTTAAAAGTTAGTGTATTTTCATGTTTTACATGGGTGACTGCCACATCTCGAAAAATCGGTATATTTCAGCCAATTGGTAGTTTTTGCTTTAGTCATATTAGAAAAAAACGAGAGAGAAAGAGTATTGGGCTATTTTTACAAAACTTTTTTACAAAACGCTTCCGTTACTGATCATACAATATGCTAGTGGTGGTGGTCCTGTGGCACTGCGGTCTGTATTTACTTGAATAGGCAACAGCAAAGAAGACAATCTCCTTGACTTGTGCAGGACTCTGATATACCTGCCATCTAATCATTGCATGGCTTGTTCATATACACAGGATGGTGGGGGGGGGGGGGGGGGGGGGGGGGGGCTCTACTTTAACACCCCCCACAACCTTTGTTTGCCTGCTTACTTTTGATGGCAGTTTTAATGGAGATGTGAAGCTGCAGGGAGGGACTGATGCCTACTTTGTATTTATACAAATCTCTCCTTATTTTTCTTTGATTATGTGACCTGTGTTACGATTGGTCCACCTCCCACTGCCACATTTGGGATCCATTTTTACTGATGACTAGCATTATGTATTGTAATTTTTACAGATGTATTTGAAAAGTTGTGGTGTTGCATTTGATTAGGACCACACACTTGTGTTATATTGGATATATTGTTTTGTGTATTATTAGATTGTGTCAGAGAAAACGGATCTGTCCCCATTGACTTGCATTGGGGGTTTTGACGGATCTGTTTTTTTTCCCAGGACGGAAAGCAAAATGCAACATGTTGCGGTTTGCTCTCCAGTATGGGAACGCAACTAAACGGAACATAATACATTTTGGAGCATTCCGGTCTGTTTAGTTTTGTCCCCATTGACAATGAATGGGGACAAAACTGAAGCGTTTTTTTCCGGTATTAAGTTCCGTCATAGGCGCTCCCAAAACTTTAACGCTAGTGTGAAAGTACCCTTAGCCAATGTTCGTAAACGTCTCGACACCACCTTGCAACCATTTTTTAATACTTCATATAAAAGTCATCCTCATATAAAATGGGGAGACATTTAAATATAACATCCTTTTATCTCGGAAAATTGTCGGCTATAGGTCAATACTAATACAGGTGAAGAAACCTTATTTGTATCCTCCTTTCTTTTTGTTTCTTTTGATTATTCTTATTTTCTCTATGTTGGATCTTTTTCTTTTACTTTTGAAAAGTAGTTCGCTTCTTCGTTTTGTGCGATGCTGAGAGCTCTAGTTGGCATCCATTGGGGATATCCTCTGTCTTGTAAGCATTCAATGATTTCATCACATTCCCTGTTAAAGAAGAAATCTGTACTACAATTCCGGCGTGCTCTAATCAATTCACCTACGGGAATGGCCTTAATAGTATGAGTAGGATGGTGACTACTAGCCCTCAGAATCGTATTACCGGTTATTTTCTTCCAAAAAGTTTCAGTTTGTATTACTTTATCGGGGATACCAGTTAATTTAAGATCAAGAAAATTAACAGTATGTGAATCAAAAGAATAAGTAAACCTCAAATTGTATGGGTTATCATTAAGACACATGATGAATGCCGGTATGGCAGACACATCGCCCTCCCATATCAAGAGTAAATCATCAATGTATCTGCCATACCAGCCAATTATCTGAACAAAAGGATTTTCATTAAAAAAAATATAAATATATATATATATATATATATATATATATATATATATATATATATTTGTCAAACAAAAAATAATTGTGAGTTAGTAAAAATCCAGTTACATCCAAAATGTAATGTATCAAACCTATATAATATATACTGTATCTGTGCAGATGGTACTCCAGCGCTAAAATGGCTACATTGTGTGGAATCGATGGGTAGAATGAAACAACGTCGCTGGCTATCCATGTGAACTCAGTACTCCATTTGACATTATAAAAACATCTCAAAACATCAGAAGTGTCTTTTATGTACCTTTTCAGTTAGTGAGCCTAACCCAAAACTATAGGTCGTGGGGGAGGGGGGGGGATTAGTACCTTTGTGTACTTTAGGTAAAGAATGGATGATGGGTGTAACCGGAGACTCCACATTCAAAAAAGCAAATTGTTTGGGGTTCTGCAGTTTGTTTAAACTGATGATCTATCCTCTGGATAAATCATCAGCATCTGATCAGCGGTGGCCACTGCCTTCTCAAACAGCTGATCGGCGGGGGTCCCGGGTGTTGGACCACCACCGATCAGATGCTGATGATTTAGGCCGAATGCACAAGGCCGTGTTCCACGGCCGTGAGCGGTCCGTGGTATCCCGGCCTGGCATCCTGCTGAGAGCAGGAACGCACAGCGTCATTGGTTGCTATGACGCCGTGCGCTTCATGCCGCCGCTGCACTACAGTAATACACTCGTATAGATCAACATGACCGTTGTTTGTCTCCGCGTCCGTTCCGCCGATTTTAGCGTTTCAGATGAGGACCCATTCATTTCTATGGAGCCGTTGAAAATGCGGATAGTGCACCATTTGCCGTCCGTGGTTCCAGTCCGTCCAAAAAATATAACCTGTCCTATTCTTGTCCGCGGAAAACGGTTCGCGGACCCATTCAAGTCAATGGGACCGCTAAAAAACGCGGAGGCACACAAGATTGTCATCCGCGTCCGTTTTATTCCTATCATTTGCATGGCAAACCTGTCTTAGACTTTTTTTTACCTTTCTTTATGTCTGGTGGTCCTCCAAAAATAAAGGAAGGCACACGGAAACAAAAATGGATCACGGAACAACAGTGCCCCATTTTGCGAAATGGAACACAACAACGGTTGTGTGCATAAGGCTTTATCCAGAGGATAGATCATCAGTTTAAACAAACTGCAGAACCCCCTTTAAGAAAAATTCCATAAACTCATTTTTGGTCTCTGTGTGTCCACGGGTGTCCAACTGAATCTCCAACATCATGGGAAGGTCTATTAACGGTAAGATTCCTAACAAATTTATATCCAAAATGGTAGAAAACATATCAAAATTCACCGTGGGTGCAAAATTAAGACCCAAAGCTAATACTTCCCTTTGTTCATTTATTAAGACATGATTAGATACATTCAACACATCTAATATTTCACATAACCCATCATTCACTTCTTTTGTAGACGTGTAGCCATGGGATGCTTTTTTTTTTTTTTTTTTTTTTTTTGTTTTGTGCTTGTGTCCTGCAGGTTTTGTTTGTTTTTTGAAGCACTTGTGTTTCCGCTGTTTCTTGATCTAAAGCAGGCATGCTCAACCTGCGGCCCTCCAGCTGTTGTAAAACTACAACTCCCACAATGCCTTGCTGTGGGATGATAGCTGTAGGCTGTCTGGGTATGCTGGGAGTTGTAGTTTTGCAACAGCTGGAGGGCCGCAGGTTGAGCACCGCTGATATTCTAAAGAATTAAAACTCACTCTGTGTTTTGTTCCGATATTTCGTTTTTTTGTTTGGTCTTTTATTTTTCAAGATAGATTTTGGAGTATGAGTAACATTCGCTCTCCTACCCCATTCATATACTTGATTATTCGAGACTGAGTAATCATATAGATCTCTTTGAAACGTTGTATGTTTTGTTTCTATAATACTCTCCTCTAGTTGTTTAATGGAGACTGTGACTTTTTGCTCCATAGACACATAATTTGGAACAGCCTCATATTTGGTTAGAGCGTTTTTACACATCTCAATTTCCCTTTGCACAGTTGATAGTTTCTCCTTTAACTATCAAAGTCGTCAATTGCAATGAGCATTTGGACAATATATCATTCCACTCAGTAACAGAATTCTCTGAGAAAACAGTAGTGGGTATCTTTTTGATCCTTTGACCACAAGGAATCATAGACTTCTCCAATAATTCGATCAAAGTAGTGTGGTCCCACCACAATTTGACCTCCTGTGTCATTGAGTTTTTTCTAATCGAGCTTTGTTATTCATATCCAGATAATCATAAGACTGTTAATCACGCTTAGAAAACACAGAATCTGCCTTCTATTGGCTGTCTGACACCGAAGCAAACGCCATAATGTAGCAAGGCTTATGGTGAGAGTATCAATGTCCAGTATACAGACGTGGTGCTACAAAGATACGCAACTATTCATTCAACATGGGCTGGAGGCGAGACACGGAAACACTTGCATAATCCTAGTGCCTCCGAGAAAATCCAGCTCACCTCACAATCCACAGCCCCGTACACGGGAAGGTGCCAGTAAATCGCTCTTGTACAAAATAGAAGAAAATGGTAGCCTGAAATATACAGGTTTTTCAAGATGTGGCAGTCACCTATGTAAAACATGCAAATACAATGTAACTATTAAAAGCTTTCATGACTCGAAATATACTCTGCAGTTTCCCATCAAAAGCTACATCAATTGTAATACAACGGGTATAGTTTATTATACAATGTGTGGACTGTGATTTGATGTACGAAGGCAGTTCTTATAGGAAATGTAAAACTAGAATATTAGAACATCAATTATATAACTAATCCTTCCTGCCTGTGTTAATCTCTTTCCTCTTGTTTAATCCCCTTGGAGATCTAGTATTCCATCTAAAGATCCAGAATGCCTCTCTTTGTAAAACCATCTTTTTCATGTCTCCACCTCTAGGAGGAATCACCACTTTTTCTATTACAAATGTTTGGAAACTTTTCAAACTACGATCGTGTTCAGATATAAAGTGCTTGGCTGCGTTTGATGGACCCAGGCAGGAAGGATTAGTTATATAATTGATGTTCTAATATACTAGTTTTACATTTCCTAGAAGAACTGCAGAGTATTTTTTGAGTCATGAAAGCTTTTAATAGTTACATTGTATTTGCATGTTTTACACAGGTGACTGCCACATCTTGAAAAACCTGTATATTTCAGGCTACCATTTTCTTCTATTTTCTACAAGAGCGATTTACTGGCACCTTCCGTGTACGGGGCTGTGGATTGTGAGGTGAGCTGGATTTTCTCTGAGGCACTAGGATTATGCAAGTGTTTCCGTGTCTCGCCTCCAGCCCATGTTGAATGAATAGTTGCGTATCTTTTGTAGCACTATGTCTGTATACTGGACATTGATACTCTCACCATAAGCCTTGCTAAAAAATAAAAAAAAAAGCATTTTGCTGAAATGTTATCTCCATTTTCCATTAAATCTTATGGAACGCCTAAAGGGTTAATAAAGCTTGTAAAATCAGTTTTGAATACCTTGAGGGTTGTATTATTTTTTTTTAGATGTGTTCACTTTTAGGGAATTTCTACTCTAGGGGTGCATCAGGGGGGCTTCAAATGGGACATGGTGTAACAAAAAAAAAAGGCCATCAAAATCTGCCTTCCAGAAACCATACGGCATTCCTTTCCTTGTGCGCCTTGCTGTGTGGACATACAGCAGTTTACGACCACATATGGGATGTTTCTGTAAACTACAGAATCAGGGGCAATAATATTGAGTTTTGTTTGGCTTTGTTACTGAAAAAATGGATTAAAATTGGAAACTTTGCCCAAAAATCGAAATTCTGAAACTTTATCTCCATTTGCCATTAACTCTTGTGGAACACCTAAAGGGTTAACATCGTTTGTAAAATCAGTTTTGAATACCTTGAGTTTGTGTTTTCTAGAATGGGGTAATTTTTGGGTGGTTTCTATTATGTAAGCCTCACAAAGTGACTTCAGACCTGAACTGGTCCTTAGAAAGTGGGTTTTGGAAAATTTCTGAAAAATTTCAAGATTTGCTTCTAAACCAGTTCTAAGCCTTGTAACATCCCCAAAAAATAAGTCATTCCCAAAATTATCCAAACAAGAAGTAGACATATGGGGAATGTAAAGTAATAACTATTTTTGTAGGTATTAGTATGTATTATACACTGCTCAAAAAAATAAAGGGAACACAAAAATAACACATCCTAGATCTGAGTTAATTAAATATTCTTCTGAAATACTTTGTTCTTTACATAGCTGAATGTGCTGACAACAAAATCACCCAAAAATTAAAAAATGGAAATCAAATTTTTCAACCCATGGAGGTCTGGATTCGGAGTCACACTCAAAATTAAAGTGGAAAAACACACTACAGGCTGATCCAACTTTGATGTAATGTCCTTAAAACAAGTCAAAATGAGGCTCAGTAGTGTGTGTGGCTTCCACTTGCCTGTATGACCTCCCTACAACGCCTGTGCATGCTCCTGATGAGGTGGCGGACGGTCTCCTGAGGGATCTCCTCCCAGACCTGGACTAAAGCATCTGCCAACTCCTGGACAGTCTGTGGTGCAACGTGACGTTGTTGGATAGAGCGAGACATGATGTCCCAGATGTGCTCAATTGGATTCAGGTCTGGGGAACGTGCGGGCCAGTCCATAGCATCAATGCCTTCGTCTTGCAGGAACTGCTGACACACTCCAGCCACATGAGGTCTAGCATTGTCTTGCATTAGGAGGAACCCAGGGCCAACCGCACCAGCATATGGTCTCACAAGGGGTCTGAGGATCTCATCTCGGTACTTAATGGCAGTCAGGCTACCTCTGGCAAGCACATGGAGGGCTGTGCGGCCCACCAAAGAAATGCCACCCCACACCATTACTGACCCAATGCCAATCCGGTCATGCTGGAGGATGTTGCAGGCAGCAGAACGTTCTCCACGGCGTCTCCAGACTCTGTCACGTCTGTCACATGTGCTCAGTGTGAACCTGCTTTCATCTGTGAAGAGCACAGGGCGCCAGTGGCAAATTCGCCACATCTTGGTGTTCTCTGGCAAATGCCAAACGTCCTGCACAGTGTTGGGCTGTAAGCCCAACCCCCACCTGTGGACGTCGGGCCCTCATATCACCCTCATGGAGTCTGTTTCTGACCGTTTGAGCAGACACATGCACATTTGTGGCCTGCTGGAGGTCATTTTGCAGGGCTCTGGCAGTGCTCCTCCTGTTCCTCCTTGCACAAGTGGCTCAGGTAGCGGTCCTGCTGCTGGGTTGTTGGCCTCCTACACGTCTCCTGATGTACTGGCCTGTCTCCTGGTAGCGCCTCCATGCTCTGGACACTATGCTGACAGACACAGCAAACCTTCTTGCCACAGCTCGCATTGATGTGCCATCCTGGATAAGCTGCACTACCTGAGCCACTTGTGTGGGTTGTAGACTCTGTCTCATGCTACCACTAGAGTGAAAGCACCGCCAGCATTCAAAAGTGACCAAAACATCAGCCAGGAAGCATAGAAACTGAGAAGTGGTCTGCGGTCACCACCTGCAGAACCATTCCTTTATTGGGGGTGTCTTGCTAATTGCCTATAATTTCCACCTGTTGTCTATCCCATTTGCACAACAGCATGTGAAATTGATTGTCACTCAGTGTTGCTTCCTAAGTGGACAGTTTGATTTCACAGAAGTGTGATTGACTTGGAGTTACATTGTGTTGTTTAAGTGTTCCCTTTATTTTTTTGAGCAGTGTAGAAGTAGAGAAATTTAAATTTTTGGTAAATTTGGTATTTTTTTTATAAATAAAAAAGAATTTTTTTGACTCCATTTTACGAGTGTCATGAAGTACAATATGTGACGAAAAAACTATCTCAGAATGGCCTGGATAAGTCAAAGCGTTTCAAAGTTATCACCACATAAAGTGACACTGGTCAGATTTGCACTGGTCCTTGAGGCTGGGTTCACACTTGAGCGTTTTACAGCGCGTTCAAACGCGCTGTAAAGCGCTCAACACATGAAAACCAATGCTTCCCTATGGCCCTGGTTCTCACTTGAGCGTTTTACAGCGCTGAAAAAGCACTGTAAACGCCCTGCTCAAACAAGTACTTGAGCATCTTTGGTATTAATAGTGCCTAGGACATTGCGTCCAACCACCAACTCGTAAGTTTACTATTCAAAAAACGCGCTCAAAACGCCGTTAACGCACTAGCAAGACCAGGTCTGAACCCAGCCTAGTGAAAATGAGCAAGGTCCGTTTGATTTAGCACCTGCAAGCGTGTTCCATCTGTGTTTGACAGATCCGGAAGCTGTTCTGCCAGGAACAGATTGCCAGATCCATCACCGTCGAAATTCTGTCCGGACCACTATCTATATTTGAAACTGGCGGAGGCGTCCGACACAACCAGCAAACGCGCAGCTGTTTTAGTCAGGACTTGATTCTCTGGCAATGTTTGCCGGGTGCGGCCAGATCTCCGCCAGTACCCAGTTAAAGTTAATGGGCTGGCAGTATCGGTAGCGTCCGGCAGTGCAGAATTCAGACGTTTACAGCTGCTCCCTGAAGGAGATGTCTAAAGCAAATATGACACAAACCTATGAGGGGCAAGACCCCGATACATCTATCTATGGATGGATATCTGGTATTGCTATATTCAGTTGCCAAATCCTAAGACTTGTTGGAAAGCCAGATTTGAACTCATAGGGAGCCACTTCCATTACATTACATTGACTTCAATGTATCCGTGGTCAGCATTTTGCGGACATGTTATATCTGTTTGCAGAACAGCTCATCCATGTATCTGCTGCATCCGTATGTCCGTTCTGCAAAAAGAGAATATGCCCGTAAAATGCGGCCACACAAAAAAATGAGGATGGCACACAGACCGCATCTGTATTTTGCCCATCCGCAGTCTGCCCTGCAGCGCCAGATGAACACTCTGGGAACCAGAACATAGACAAAGCAGAGACAACGCAGAGGACCAAAGCGGCGGGGAGCAGGCAAGTGTAAATGATCTGTTTTCAGGAAGCAGGCTGTGGGCATTAAATAAAAATAAATATTACAGGAAAATACCTTTTGAAAAGCAGAATGCAACTTCATATTCACACTACTAGTAACCTAGTACATAAGGCCGAAAAAAGACATTTGACCATCCTGCAAGTTGATCCAGAGGAAGGCAAAAAACCCTGTGAGGTAGAAGCCAATTTTCCCCACTTAAGGGGAAAAAATTCCTTCCCAACTCCAATCAGAATAAGGCTCTATTCACATGTCCGCAATTTCGTTCCGCATTTTGCGGAACAGAATTGCGGACCGATTCATTTCTGTGGGGCAGCACGATGTGCTGCCCGGAAACGGAATTGCGGACCCGCACTTTCGTTCCGCAAAAGAATAGAACCTGTCCTATTCTTGTCCGCAATTGCGGACAAGAACAGGCATATTCTATTAGTGCGGGAATGTGCGGTCCGCAAAATGCGGAACGCACATTGCCACTGTCTGTGTTTTGTGGATCCGCAAAACACGTTGCGGACGTGTGAATGGAGCCTTACTCCCTGGATCAACGACCCCTCTCTAGTAGCTATAGCCTGTAATATTATTACACTCCAGAAATACATCCAGGCCCCTCTTGATCTCTTTTAGTGTACTCATCATCACCACCTCCTCAGGCAGAGAGTTCCATAGTCTCACTGCTCTTACCGTAAAGAATCCATCCATGTTTGTGTACAACTATACACAGGACGGTATTACAGCAGATTGATAATAAAAGCTCCACAAAAG
>NW_024400305.1:0-38093 GCF_905171765.1 Bufo bufo
TAGATCTTCTCTGTCATCATCTTCTCCGTTTGGTCCAGACAGTTCTTTCAGCCGCCTCGTCTCTGCAGAGTGTGACACACAGACATCTTAGTGTCCTCACTTTTCTATCATCATCCCCCAACCTGGAGTCCCCACAGTGTTATCCTGCGGCTCGCTGTGCTCCCCAATACCCCCAAAAACTATCCTGAAGAAATAATAGTGCCCCCATAGTAATTGTGCTCCTCATAGTCCCACCCATAGTAATTCCCTTCTAGAGTTCCATAATTAGTAATACTGCCCCCTACACTGCCCCACATTAAGTAATATGCCCCCCCACACTGCCCCACATTAAAGGGGTTCTGCACTTTTTTTAACTGATGATCTATCCTCTGGATAGATCATGAGCATCTGATCAGCGAGGGTCCGACGCCTGGGACCCCCGCCGCTCAGCTGTTTGAGAAGGCAGCGAGCCGCGGATTTCTCGCTGTTTACCGCTGGTCCAGTGACGTCATGACTCGTATCACTGGCCTGGGCGGGGCTGAGCTCTGTTCACTTGAATAGAGCTTAGCCCCGCCCAGGCCAGTTGATACTAGTCGTGATGTCACTGGGCCAGCGGTAAACAGCGAGAAAGCCGCGCCGCTGCTATAGCGCCGCTGCCTTCTCAAACAGCTGAACGGCGGGGGTCCCGGGTGTCGGACCCTCGCTGATCAGATGCTCATGATCTATCCAGAGGATAGATCATCAGTTAAAACAAAGTGCAGAATCCCTTTAAGTAATATGCCCCCCCACACTGCCTCACATTAAGTAATTTGCCCCCCATACTGCCCTCCATTATGTAATTTGCACCCCCCCACTAAGTAATTTGCCCCCACACTGCCCTCCATTATGTAATTTGCCCCCACACTGCCCTCCATTATGTAATTTGCCCCCACACTGCCTTCCATTATGTAATTTGCCCCCACACTGCCCTCCATTATGTAGTTTGCCCCCACACTGCCCTCCATTATGTAATTTGCCCCCACAATGCCCTCCATTATGTAGTTTGCTGCATTTCCAGGAAATGCACTTTAATGCTAAATGAGTCATAGAGCATTAAAGTGCATTTCCACCTTCTGTTCAAGCTTTAACCTGGCTGGACCTGGAGGCCAAACCCCCCCCCCCCCTAAATGTAATAAATACTATAATGGGGTATTTATCTAAATATAAAGTCAATATGCGCTCTCTGCGCTACTTACCACACCTCCTCCTCCCTCAGGCGCGGCAGTGGCAGGTCTGGCTGGCTGTGTGAGTGAGTCACTGCTGTCACGTGACTCACCACCCAATCCATTAGCTCCAGACTCGAGTCCTAGGCCTGCTGGCTGCTCCTGCAGTGCATCAGCCGCGGCGCCACTCAGCAGGCAGTCACACCCCCTTCACCACGTGACGGCCGGGCAGACGCGCTTGCGAGAAGTAAGGAGAACTCCGGCGGCCGGCGGGTGACACCCCATCAGACTGGTGTCACCCGGTGCGGCCCGCACCCCCCGCACCCCCCTCGCAACGCCACTGACATCAGGAAACATTGTATTGCAGATTCCAATGCTCTGGGCCCTCTATAGTGTCTTTAATCTGTGGTGTTCTGTAGACAGCAGTGTGCTAAGTCAGAAAACAGTGTGTGTATGGCAGATTCCAGCAATCTGGGCCTAAGATAGTGTCTAGAATCTGTGGCGTTCTGTATACAATGCTGAAACTACATCAGGAAACATTGTATTGCAGATTCCAATGCTCTGGGCCCTCTATAGTGTCTTTAATCTGTGGTGTTCTGTAGACAGCAGTGTGCTAAGTCAGAAAACAGTGTGTGTATGGCAGATTCCAGCAATCTGGGCCTAAGATAGTGTCTAGAATCTGTGGCGTTCTGTATACAATGCTGAAACTACATCAGGAAACATTGTATTGCAGATTCCAATGCTCTGGGCCCTCTATAGTGTCTTTAATCTGTGGTGTTCTGTAGACAGCAGTGTGCTAAGTCAGAAAACAGTGTGTGTATGGAAGATTCCAGCAATCTGGGCCTAAGATAGTGTCTAGAATCTGTGGCGTTCTGTATACAATGCTGAAACTACATCAGGAAACATTGTATTGCAGATTCCAATGCTCTGGGCCCTCTATAGTGTCTTTAATCTGTGGTGTTCTGTAGACAGCAGTGTGCTAAGTCAGAAAACAGTGTGTGTATGGCAGATTCCAGCAATCTGGGCCTAAGATAGTGTCTAGAATCTGTGGCGTTCTGTATACAATGCTGAAACTACATCAGGAAACATTGTATTGCAGATTCCAATGCTCTGGGCCCTCTATAGTGTCTTTAATCTGTGGTGTTCTGTAGACAGCAGTGTGCTAAGTCAGAAAACAGTGTGTGTATGGCAGATTCCAGCAATCTGGGCCTAAGATAGTGTTTAGAATCTGTGGCGTTCTGTACACAATGCTGAAACTACATCCGGAAACATTGTATTGCAGATTCCAATGCTCTGGGCCCTCTATAGTGTCTTTAATCTGTGGTGTTCTGTAGACAGCAGTGTGCTAAGTCAGAAAACAGTGTGTGTATGGCAGATTCCAGCAATCTGGGCCTAAGATAGTGTCTAGAATCTGTGGCGTTCTGTATACAATGCTGAAACTACATCAGGAAACATTGTATTGCAGATTCCAATGCTCTGGGCCCTCTATAGTGTCTTTAATCTGTGGTGTTCTGTAGACAGCAGTGTGCTAAGTCAGAAAACAGTGTGTGTATGGCAGATTCCAGCAATCTGGGCCTAAGATAGTGTCTAGAATCTGTGGCGTTCTGTATACAATGCTGAAACTACATCAGGAAACATTGTATTGCAGATTCCAATGCTCTGGGCCCTCTATAGTGTCTTTAATCTGTGGTGTTCTGTAGACAGCAGTGTGCTAAGTCAGAAAACAGTGTGTGTATGGCAGATTCCAGCAATCTGGGCCTAAGATAGTGTCTAGAATCTGTGGCGTTCTGTATACAATGCTGAAACTACATCAGGCAGTGGCGTTGCTAAGGCTGGTGTCACCCGGTGCGGTAGAAAATGGTGTCACCCCCCCAGGATGAGTCACGTAGGGGACGTCCTTCAAGCTCCGCCGCGGTGCCGCTGACACCCCTTACGTCCTTCACTGAGCCTGCCGACTGACCCAAGCGGTAATGCGGGGGGGAGGGTTTGGATAGTAAACAGACCGCTGACGTGGGAGGGGGGGGCTAAGCAGACAGATTGCCAACAGGAAGGGGGGTTGGGGGTGCTAGCAGGCAGATCGACAACTGGGGGGGGGTCGGATTAAAATTTTTGAGAACAGGTTCCCTACTACGGCGGGCGCGTGGCGTCGGGACACGTACACCATATATATCCGACACACACATATAAATACACCATATACATGGTACACATACATAAATACACTATACTATACAGCAGCACATACCTCTCACATCCAGGGCCTCCCAGGTGATGTCTCCTCCGATGTAGATCTTCTCTGTCATCATCTTCTCCGTTTGGTCCAGACAGTTCTTTCAGCCGCCTCGTCTCTGCAGAGTGTGACACACAGACATCTTAGTGTCCTCACTTTTCTATCATCATCCCCCAACCTGGAGTCCCCACAGTGTTATCCTGTGGCTCGCTGTGCTCCCCAATACCCCCAAAAACTATCCTGAAGAAATAATAGTGCCCCCATAGTAATTGTGCTCCTCATAGTCCCACCCATAGTAATTCCCTTCTAGAGTTCCATAATTAGTAATACTGCCCCCTACACTGCCCCACATTAAGTAATATGCCCCCCCACACTGCCCCACATTAAAGGGGTTCTGCACTTTTTTTAACTGATGATCTATCCTCTGGATAGATCATGAGCATCTGATCAGCGAGGGTCCGACGCCTGGGACCCCCGCCGCTCAGCTGTTTGAGAAGGCAGCGAGCCGCGGATTTCTCGCTGTTTACCGCTGGTCCAGTGACGTCATGACTCGTATCACTGGCCTGGGCGGGGCTGAGCTCTGTTCACTTGAATAGAGCTTAGCCCCGCCCAGGCCAGTTGATACTAGTCGTGATGTCACTGGGCCAGCGGTAAACAGCGAGAAAGCCGCGCCGCTGCTATAGCGCCGCTGCCTTCTCAAACAGCTGAACGGCGGGGGTCCCGGGTGTCGGACCCTCGCTGATCAGATGCTCATGATCTATCCAGAGGATAGATCATCAGTTAAAACAAAGTGCAGAATCCCTTTAAGTAATATGCCCCCCCACACTGCCTCACATTAAGTAATTTGCCCCCCATACTGCCCTCCATTATGTAATTTGCACCCCCCCACTAAGTAATTTGCCCCCACACTGCCCTCCATTATGTAATTTGCCCCCACACTGCCCTCCATTATGTAATTTGCCCCCACACTGCCTTCCATTATGTAATTTGCCCCCACACTGCCCTCCATTATGTAGTTTGCCCCCACACTGCCCTCCATTATGTAATTTGCCCCCACAATGCCCTCCATTATGTAGTTTGCTGCATTTCCAGGAAATGCACTTTAATGCTAAATGAGTCATAGAGCATTAAAGTGCATTTCCACCTTCTGTTCAAGCTTTAACCTGGCTGGACCTGGAGGCCAAACCCCCCCCCCCCCCTAAATGTAATAAATACTATAATGGGGTATTTATCTAAATATAAAGTCAATATGCGCTCTCTGCGCTACTTACCACACCTCCTCCTCCCTCAGGCGCGGCAGTGGCAGGTCTGGCTGGCTGTGTGAGTGAGTCACTGCTGTCACGTGACTCACCACCCAATCCATTAGCTCCAGACTCGAGTCCTAGGCCTGCTGGCTGCTCCTGCAGTGCATCAGCCGCGGCGCCACTCAACAGGCAGTCACACCCCCTTCACCACGTGACGGCCGGGCAGACGCGCTTGCGAGAAGTAAGGAGAACTCCGGCGGCCGGCGGGTGACACCCCATCAGACTGGTGTCACCCGGTGCGGCCCGCACCCCCCGCACCCCCCTCGCAACGCCACTGACATCAGGAAACATTGTATTGCAGATTCCAATGCTCTGGGCCCTCTATAGTGTCTTTAATCTGTGGTGTTCTGTAGACAGCAGTGTGCTAAGTCAGAAAACAGTGTGTGTATGGCAGATTCCAGCAATCTGGGCCTAAGATAGTGTCTAGAATCTGTGGCGTTCTGTATACAATGCTGAAACTACATCAGGAAACATTGTATTGCAGATTCCAATGCTCTGGGCCCTCTATAGTGTCTTTAATCTGTGGTGTTCTGTAGACAGCAGTGTGCTAAGTCAGAAAACAGTGTGTGTATGGCAGATTCCAGCAATCTGGGCCTAAGATAGTGTCTAGAATCTGTGGCGTTCTGTATACAATGCTGAAACTACATCAGGAAACATTGTATTGCAGATTCCAATGCTCTGGGCCCTCTATAGTGTCTTTAATCTGTGGTGTTCTGTAGACAGCAGTGTGCTAAGTCAGAAAACAGTGTGTGTATGGAAGATTCCAGCAATCTGGGCCTAAGATAGTGTCTAGAATCTGTGGCGTTCTGTATACAATGCTGAAACTACATCAGGAAACATTGTATTGCAGATTCCAATGCTCTGGGCCCTCTATAGTGTCTTTAATCTGTGGTGTTCTGTAGACAGCAGTGTGCTAAGTCAGAAAACAGTGTGTGTATGGCAGATTCCAGCAATCTGGGCCTAAGATAGTGTCTAGAATCTGTGGCGTTCTGTATACAATGCTGAAACTACATCAGGAAACATTGTATTGCAGATTCCAATGCTCTGGGCCCTCTATAGTGTCTTTAATCTGTGGTGTTCTGTAGACAGCAGTGTGCTAAGTCAGAAAACAGTGTGTGTATGGCAGATTCCAGCAATCTGGGCCTAAGATAGTGTCTAGAATCTGTGGCGTTCTGTATACAATGCTGAAACTACATCAGGAAACATTGTATTGCAGATTCCAATGCTCTGGGCCCTCTATAGTGTCTTTAATCTGTGGTGTTCTGTAGACAGCAGTGTGCTAAGTCAGAAAACAGTGTGTGTATGGCAGATTCCAGCAATCTGGGCCTAAGATAGTGTCTAGAATCTGTGGCGTTCTGTATACAATGCTGAAACTACATCAGGAAACATTGTATTGCAGATTCCAATGCTCTGGGCCCTCTATAGTGTCTTTAATCTGTGGTGTTCTGTAGACAGCAGTGTGCTAAGTCAGAAAACAGTGTGTGTATGGCAGATTCCAGCAATCTGGGCCTAAGATAGTGTCTAGAATCTGTGGCGTTCTGTACACAATGCTGAAACTACATCAGGAAACATTGTATTGCAGATTCCAATGCTCTGGGCCCTCTATAGTGTCTTTAATCTGTGGTGTTCTGTAGACAGCAGTGTGCTAAGTCAGAAAACAGTGTGTGTATGGCAGATTCCAGCAATCTGGGCCTAAGATAGTGTCTAGAATCTGTGGCGTTCTGTATACAATGCTGAAACTACATCAGGAAACATTGTATTGCAGATTCCAATGCTCTGGGCCCTCTATAGTGTCTTTAATCTGTGGTGTTCTGTAGACAGCAGTGTGCTAAGTCAGAAAACAGTGTGTGTATGGCAGATTCCAGCAATCTGGGCCTAAGATAGTGTCTAGAATCTGTGGCGTTCTGTATACAATGCTGAAACTACATCAGGAAACATTGTATTGCAGATTCCAATGCTCTGGGCCCTCTATAGTGTCTTTAATCTGTGGTGTTCTGTAGACAGCAGTGTGCTAAGTCAGAAAACAGTGTGTGTATGGCAGATTCCAGCAATCTGGGCCTAAGATAGTGTCTAGAATCTGTGGCGTTCTGTATACAATGCTGAAACTACATCAGGAAACATTGTATTGCAGATTCCAATGCTCTGGGCCCTCTATAGTGTCTTTAATCTGTGGTGTTCTGTAGACAGCAGTGTGCTAAGTCAGAAAACAGTGTGTGTATGGCAGATTCCAGCAATCTGGGCCTAAGATAGTGTCTAGAATCTGTGGCGTTCTGTATACAATGCTGAAACTACATCAGGAAACATTGTATTGCAGATTTCAATGCTCTGGGCCCTCTATAGTGTCTTTAATCTGTGGTGTTCTGTAGACAGCAGTGTGCTAAGTCAGAAAACAGTGTGTGTATGGCAGATTCCAGCAATCTGGGCCTAAGATAGTGTCTAGAATCTGTGGCGTTCTGTATACAATGCTGAAACTACATCAGGAAACATTGTATTGCAGATTCCAATGCTCTGGGCCCTCTATAGTGTCTTTAATCTGTGGTGTTCTGTAGACAGCAGTGTGCTAAGTCAGAAAACAGTGTGTGTATGGCAGATTCCAGCAATCTGGGCCTAAGATAGTGTCTAGAATCTGTGGCGTTCTGTATACAATGCTGAAACTACATCAGGAAACATTGTATTGCAGATTCCAATGCTCTGGGCCCTCTATAGTGTCTTTAATCTGTGGTGTTCTGTAGACAGCAGTGTACTAAGTCAGAAAACAGTGTGTGTATGGCAGATTCCAGCAATCTGGGCCTAAGATAGTGTCTAGAATCAGTGGCGTTCTGTATACAATGTAACATAGTAACATAGTAACATAGTACATAAGGCCGAAAAAAGACATTTGTCCATCCAGTTCGGCCTGTCATCCTACAAGTTGATCCAGAGGAAGGCAAAAAAAAACCTGTGAGGTAGAAGCCAATTTTCCTAACTTTAGGGGAATAAAAAATTCCTTCCCGACTCCAATCAGGCAATCAGAATAACTCCCTGGATCAACGACCCCTCTCTAGTAGCTATAGCCTGTAATATTATTACACTCCAGAAATACATCCAGGCCCCTCTTGAATTCCTTTATTGTACTCACCATCACCACCTCCTCAGGCAGAGAGTTCCATAGTCTCACTGCTCTTACCGTAAAGAACCCTTTTCTATGTTTGTGTACAAACCTTCTTTCCTCCAAACGCAGAGGATGTCCCCTCGTCACAGTCACAGTCCTGGGGATAAATAGATGATGGGATAGATCTCTGTACTGCCCCCTGATATATTTATACATAGTAATTAGATCTCCCCTCAGTCGTCTTTTTTCTAACGTGAATAACCCTAATTTTGATAATCTTTCAGGGTACTGTAGTTGCCCCATTCCAGTTATTACTTTAGTTGCCCTCCTCTGGACCCTCTCCAGCTCTGCTATGTCTGCCTTGTTTACAGGAGCCCAGAACTGTACACAGTACTCCATGTGTGGTCTGACCAGTGATTTGTAAAGTAGTAGGAATATGTTCTCATCACGGGCATCTATGCCCCTTTTGATGCAACCCATTATCTTATTGGCCTTGGCAGCCGCTGCCTGACACTGTTTTTTGCAGCTTAGTTTGCTGTTTATTAAAATTCCTAGATCCTTTTCCATGTCAGTGTTACCGAGTGTTTTACCATTTAGTATGTACGGGTGACTTGCATTATTCCTTCCCATGTGCATAACTTTACATTTCTCAGTGTTAAACCTCATCTGCCACTTATCTGCCCAAGCCTCCAATCTATCCAGATCCCTCTGTAGTAGTATACTGTCCTCTTCAGTGTTAATTACTTTACACAGTTTAGTGTCATCTGCGAAAATTGATATTTTACTATGCAAGCCTTCTACAAGATCATTAATAAATATATTGAAGAGAATAGGGCCCAATACTGACCCCTGAGGTACTCCACTAGTGACAGTGACCCAATCTGAGTATGTACCGTTAATAACCACCCTCTGTTTTCTATCATTGAGCCAGTTACTTACCCACTTACAGACGTTTTCTCCGAGTCCGAGCATTCTCATTTTATATACTAACCTTTTATGAGGTACAGTGTCAAATGCTTTGGAGAAGTCCAGATACACGACATCCATTGATTCGCCGCTGTCAAGTCTAGTACTTACCTCCTCATAGAAACTGATTAAATTAGTTTGACATGACCGATCCCTCACGAAGCCATGCTGATATGGCGTTATTTGCTTATTTCCCATAAGATGCTCTAACATAGCATCTCTCAGAAAACCTTCAAACAGTTTACCCACAACAGATGTTAAACTTACCGGCCTATAGTTTCCAGGCTCTGTTTTTGGACCCTTTTTGAATATTGGCACCACATTTGCCATGCGCCAATCCTGTGGGACATTCCCTGTCAGTACAGAGTCCGCAAATATCAGAAATAAGGGTCTGGCTATGACATTACTTAATTCCCTTAGGATACGGGGGTGTATGCCATCCGGTCCTGGCGATTTGTCTATTTTGATTTTTTTAAGTCGCTGTTGTACTTCTTCCTGGGTCAGACAGGACACTTTTAATGGCGAATTTATTTCAGCATTCAGCATTTCATCTGACAGTTTATTTTCCTCAGTGAATACATTGGAGAAAAAAATATTTAACAGCTTTGCTTTCTCCTCGTCGCTCTCTGCGACTCCCCCCTCATTACTCTTTAAAGGGCCGACACCTTCAGATTTATACTTTTTAACATTTATATAATTGAAGAACATTTTAGGGTTAGTTTTACTCTGTTTGGCAATTAATCTCTCGGTCTCTAGTTTGGCCGCTTTTATTTGTTTTTTACATGTTCTGTTTTTTTCCTTATAGTTTTTCAGTGCTTCCGTGCTACCCTCCTGTTTTAGGGTTTTATATGCTTTCTTTTTGTCATTTATTGCTTTCTTTACAGTTCTGTTTATCCACATTGGTTTCTTTTTGTTCCTTAACCTTTTATTCCCATACGGTATGTACCTCTCACAATGAGATTTTAGGATGATACAATGCTGAAACTACATCAGGAAACATTGTATTGCAGATTCCAATGCTCTGGGCCCTCTATAGTGTCTTTAATCTGTGGTGTTCTGTAGACAGCAGTGTGCTAAGTCAGAAAACAGTGTGTGTATGGCAGATTCCAGCAATCTGGGCCTAAGATAGTGTCTAGAATCTGTGGCGTTCTGTATACAATGCTGAAACTACATCAGGAAACATTGTATTGCAGATTCCAATGCTCTGGGCCCTCTATAGTGTCTTTAATCTGTGGTGTTCTGTAGACAGCAGTGTGCTAAGTCAGAAAACAGTGTGTGTATGGCAGATTCCAGCAATCTGGGCCTAAGATAGTGTCTAGAATCTGTGGCGTTCTGTATACAATGCTGAAACTACATCAGGAAACATTGTATTGCAGATTTCAATGCTCTGGGCCCTCTATAGTGTCTTTAATCTGTGGTGTTCTGTAGACAGCAGTGTGCTAAGTCAGAAAACAGTGTGTGTATGGCAGATTCCAGCAATCTGGGCCTAAGATAGTGTCTAGAATCTGTGGCGTTCTGTATACAATGCTGAAACTACATCAGGAAACATTGTATTGCAGATTCCAATGCTCTGGGCCCTCTATAGTGTCTTTAATCTGTGGTGTTCTGTAGACAGCAGTGTGCTAAGTCAGAAAACAGTGTGTGTATGGCAGATTCCAGCAATCTGGGCCTAAGATAGTGTCTAGAATCTGTGGCGTTCTGTATACAATGCTGAAACTACATCAGGAAACATTGTATTGCAGATTCCAATGCTCTGGGCCCTCTATAGTGTCTTTAATCTGTGGTGTTCTGTAGACAGCAGTGTACTAAGTCAGAAAACAGTGTGTGTATGGCAGATTCCAGCAATCTGGGCCTAAGATAGTGTCTAGAATCTGTGGCGTTCTGTATAGTAACATAGTACATAGTAACATAGTACATAAGGCCGAAAAAAGACACTTGTCCATCCAGTTCGGCCTGTCATCCTACAAGTTGATCCAGAGGAAGGCAAAAAAAAACCTGTGAGGTAGAAGCCAATTTTCCTAACTTTAGGGGAATAAAAAATTCCTTCCCGACTCCAATCAGGCAATCAGAATAACTCCCTGGATCAACGACCCCTCTCTAGTAGCTATAGCCTGTAATATTATTACACTCCAGAAATACATCCAGGCCCCTCTTAAATTCCTTTATTGTACTCACCATCACCACCTCCTCAGGCAGAGAGTTCCATAGTCTCACTGCTCTTACCGTAAAGAACCCTTTTCTATGTTTGTGTACAAACCTTCTTTCCTCCAAACGCAGAGGATGTCCCCTCGTCACAGTCACAGTCCTGGGGATAAATAGATGATGGGATAGATCTCTGTACTGCCCCCTGATATATTTATACATAGTAATTAGATCTCCCCTCAGTCGTCTTTTTTCTAACGTGAATAACCCTAATTTTGATAATCTTTCAGGGTACTGTAGTTGCCCCATTCCAGTTATTACTTTAGTTGCCCTCCTCTGGACCCTCTCCAGCTCTGCTATGTCTGCCTTGTTTACAGGAGCCCAGAACTGTACACAGTACTCCATGTGTGGTCTGACCAGTGATTTGTAAAGTAGTAGGAATATGTTCTCATCACGGGCATCTATGCCCCTTTTGATGCAACCCATTATCTTATTGGCCTTGGCAGCCGCTGCCTGACACTGTTTTTTGCAGCTTAGTTTGCTGTTTATTAAAATTCCTAGATCCTTTTCCATGTCAGTGTTACCGAGTGTTTTACCATTTAGTATGTACGGGTGACTTGCATTATTCCTTCCCATGTGCATAACTTTACATTTCTCAGTGTTAAACCTCATCTGCCACTTATCTGCCCAAGCCTCCAATCTATCCAGATCCCTCTGTAGTAGTATACTGTCCTCTTCAGTGTTAATTACTTTACACAGTTTAGTGTCATCTGCGAAAATTGATATTTTACTATGCAAGCCTTCTACAAGATCATTAATAAATATATTGAAGAGAATAGGGCCCAATACTGACCCCTGAGGTACTCCACTAGTGACAGTGACCCAATCTGAGTATGTACCGTTAATAACCACCCTCTGTTTTCTATCATTGAGCCAGTTACTTACCCACTTACAGACGTTTTCTCCGAGTCCGAGCATTCTCATTTTATATACTAACCTTTTATGAGGTACAGTGTCAAATGCTTTGGAGAAGTCCAGATACACGACATCCATTGATTCGCCGCTGTCAAGTCTAGTACTTACCTCCTCATAGAAACTGATTAAATTAGTTTGACATGACCGATCCCTCACGAAGCCATGCTGATATGGCGTTATTTGCTTATTTCCCATAAGATGCTCTAACATAGCATCTCTCAGAAAACCTTCAAACAGTTTACCCACAACAGATGTTAAACTTACCGGCCTATAGTTTCCAGGCTCTGTTTTTGGACCCTTTTTGAATATTGGCACCACATTTGCCATGCGCCAATCCTGTGGGACATTCCCTGTCAGTACAGAGTCCGCAAATATCAGAAATAAGGGTCTGGCTATGACATTACTTAATTCCCTTAGGATACGGGGGTGTATGCCATCCGGTCCTGGCGATTTGTCTATTTTGATTTTTTTAAGTCGCTGTTGTACTTCTTCCTGGGTCAGACAGGACACTTTTAATGGCGAATTTATTTCAGCATTCAGCATTTCATCTGACAGTTTATTTTCCTCAGTGAATACATTGGAGAAAAAAATATTTAACAGCTTTGCTTTCTCCTCGTCGCTCTCTGCGACTCCCCCCTCATTACTCTTTAAAGGGCCGACACCTTCAGATTTATACTTTTTAACATTTATATAATTGAAGAACATTTTAGGGTTAGTTTTACTCTGTTTGGCAATTAATCTCTCGGTCTCTAGTTTGGCCGCTTTTATTTGTTTTTTACATGTTCTGTTTTTTTCCTTATAGTTTTTCAGTGCTTCCGTGCTACCCTCCTGTTTTAGGGTTTTATATGCTTTCTTTTTGTCATTTATTGCTTTCTTTACAGTTCTGTTTATCCACATTGGTTTCTTTTTGTTCCTTAACCTTTTATTCCCATACGGTATGTACCTCTCACAATGAGATTTTAGGATGATACAATGCTGAAACTACATCAGGAAACATTGTATTGCAGATTCCAATGCTCTGGGCCCTCTATAGTGTCTTTAATCTGTGGTGTTCTGTAGACAGCAGTGTGCTAAGTCAGAAAACAGTGTGTGTATGGCAGATTCCAGCAATCTGGGCCTAAGATAGTGTCTAGAATCTGTGGCGTTCTGTATACAATGCTGAAACTACATCAGGAAACATTGTATTGCAGATTCCAATGCTCTGGGCCCTCTATAGTGTCTTTAATCTGTGGTGTTCTGTAGACAGCAGTGTGCTAAGTCAGAAAACAGTGTGTGTATGGCAGATTCCAGCAATCTGGGCCTAAGATAGTGTCTAGAATCTGTGGCGTTCTGTATACAATGCTGAAACTACATCAGGAAACATTGTATTGCATATTCCAATGCTCTGGGCCCTCTATAGTGTCTTTAATCTGTGGTGTTCTGTAGACAGCAGTGTGCTAAGTCAGAAAACAGTGTGTGTATGGCAGATTCCAGCAATCTGGGCCTAAGATAGTGTCTAGAATCTGTGGCGTTCTGTATACAATGCTGAAACTACATCAGGAAACATTGTATTGCAGATTCCAATGCTCTGGGCCCTCTATAGTGTCTTTAATCTGTGGTGTTCTGTAGACAGCAGTGTGCTAAGTCAGAAAACAGTGTGTGTATGGCAGATTCCAGCAATCTGGGCCTAAGATAGTGTCTAGAATCTGTGGCGTTCTGTATACAATGCTGAAACTACATCAGGAAACATTGTATTGCAGATTCCAATGCTCTGGGCCCTCTATAGTGTCTTTAATCTGTGGTGTTCTGTAGACAGCAGTGCGCTAAGTCAGAAAACAGTGTGTGTATGGCAGATTCCAGCAATCTGGGCCTAAGATAGTGTCTAGAATCTGTGGCGTTCTGTATACAATGCTGAAACTACATCAGGAAACATTGTATTGCAGATTCCAATGCTCTGGGCCCTCTATAGTGTCTTTAATCTGTGGTGTTCTGTAGACAGCAGTGTGCTAAGTCAGAAAACAGTGTGTGTATGGCAGATTCCAGCAATCTGGGCCTAAGATAGTGTCTAGAATCTGTGGCGTTCTGTATACAATGCTGAAACTACATCAGGAAACATTGTATTGCAGATTCCAATGCTCTGGGCCCTCTATAGTGTCTTTAATCTGTGGTGTTCTGTAGACAGCAGTGTGCTAAGTCAGAAAACAGTGTGTGTATGGCAGATTCCAGCAATCTGGGCCTAAGATAGTGTCTAGAATCTGTGGCGTTCTGTATACAATGCTGAAACTACATCAGGAAACATTGTATTGCAGATTCCAATGCTCTGGGCCCTCTATAGTGTCTTTAATCTGTGGTGTTCTGTAGACAGCAGTGTGCTAAATCAGAAAACAGTGTGTGTATGACAGATTCCAGCAATCTGGGCCTAAGATAGTGTCTAGAATCTGTGGCGTTCTGTATACAATGCTGAAACTACATCAGGAAACATTGTATTGCAGATTCCAATGCTCTGGGCCCTCTATAGTGTCTTTAATCTGTGGTGTTCTGTAGACAGCAGTGTGCTAAGTCAGAAAACAGTGTGTGTATGGCAGATTCCAGCAATCTGGGCCTAAGATAGTGTCTAGAATCTGTGGCGTTCTGTATACAATGCTGAAACTACATCAGGAAACATTGTATTGCAGATTCCAATGCTCTGGGCCCTCTATAGTGTCTTTAATCTGTGGTGTTCTGTAGACAGCAGTGTACTAAGTCAGAAAACAGTGTGTGTATGGCAGATTCCAGCAATCTGGGCCTAAGATAGTGTCTAGAATCTGTGGCGTTCTGTATAGTAACATAGTACATAGTAACATAGTACATAAGGCCGAAAAAAGACACTTGTCCATCCAGTTCGGCCTGTCATCCTACAAGTTGATCCAGAGGAAGGCAAAAAAAACCCTGTGAGGTAGAAGCCAATTTTCCTAACTTTAGGGGAATAAAAAATTCCTTCCCGACTCCAATCAGGCAATCAGAATAACTCCCTGGATCAACGACCCCTCTCTAGTAGCTATAGCCTGTAATATTATTACACTCCAGAAATACATCCAGGCCCCTCTTAAATTCCTTTATTGTACTCACCATCACCACCTCCTCAGGCAGAGAGTTCCATAGTCTCACTGCTCTTACCGTAAAGAACCCTTTTCTATGTTTGTGTACAAACCTTCTTTCCTCCAAACGCAGAGGATGTCCCCTCGTCACAGTCACAGTCCTGGGGATAAATAGATGATGGGATAGATCTCTGTACTGCCCCCTGATATATTTATACATAGTAATTAGATCTCCCCTCAGTCGTCTTTTTTCTAACGTGAATAACCCTAATTTTGATAATCTTTCAGGGTACTGTAGTTGCCCCATTCCAGTTATTACTTTAGTTGCCCTCCTCTGGACCCTCTCCAGCTCTGCTATGTCTGCCTTGTTTACAGGAGCCCAGAACTGTACACAGTACTCCATGTGTGGTCTGACCAGTGATTTGTAAAGTAGTAGGAATATGTTCTCATCACGGGCATCTATGCCCCTTTTGATGCAACCCATTATCTTATTGGCCTTGGCAGCCGCTGCCTGACACTGTTTTTTGCAGCTTAGTTTGCTGTTTATTAAAATTCCTAGATCCTTTTCCATGTCAGTGTTACCGAGTGTTTTACCATTTAGTATGTACGGGTGACTTGCATTATTCCTTCCCATGTGCATAACTTTACATTTCTCAGTGTTAAACCTCATCTGCCACTTATCTGCCCAAGCCTCCAATCTATCCAGATCCCTCTGTAGTAGTATACTGTCCTCTTCAGTGTTAATTACTTTACACAGTTTAGTGTCATCTGCGAAAATTGATATTTTACTATGCAAGCCTTCTACAAGATCATTAATAAATATATTGAAGAGAATAGGGCCCAATACTGACCCCTGAGGTACTCCACTAGTGACAGTGACCCAATCTGAGTATGTACCGTTAATAACCACCCTCTGTTTTCTATCATTGAGCCAGTTACTTACCCACTTACAGACGTTTTCTCCGAGTCCGAGCATTCTCATTTTATATACTAACCTTTTATGAGGTACAGTGTCAAATGCTTTGGAGAAGTCCAGATACACGACATCCATTGATTCGCCGCTGTCAAGTCTAGTACTTACCTCCTCATAGAAACTGATTAAATTAGTTTGACATGACCGATCCCTCACGAAGCCATGCTGATATGGCGTTATTTGCTTATTTCCCATAAGATGCTCTAACATAGCATCTCTCAGAAAACCTTCAAACAGTTTACCCACAACAGATGTTAAACTTACCGGCCTATAGTTTCCAGGCTCTGTTTTTGGACCCTTTTTGAATATTGGCACCACATTTGCCATGCGCCAATCCTGTGGGACATTCCCTGTCAGTACAGAGTCCGCAAATATCAGAAATAAGGGTCTGGCTATGACATTACTTAATTCCCTTAGGATACGGGGTGTATGCCATCCGGTCCTGGCGATTTGTCTATTTTGATTTTTTTAAGTCGCTGTTGTACTTCTTCCTGGGTCAGACAGGACACTTTTAATGGCGAATTTATTTCAGCATTCAGCATTTCATCTGACAGTTTATTTTCCTCAGTGAATACATTGGAGAAAAAAATATTTAACAGCTTTGCTTTCTCCTCGTCGCTCTCTGCGACTCCCCCCTCATTACTCTTTAAAGGGCCGACACCTTCAGATTTATACTTTTTAACATTTATATAATTGAAGAACATTTTAGGGTTAGTTTTACTCTGTTTGGCAATTAATCTCTCGGTCTCTAGTTTGGCCGCTTTTATTTGTTTTTTACATGTTCTGTTTTTTTCCTTATAGTTTTTCAGTGCTTCCGTGCTACCCTCCTGTTTTAGGGTTTTATATGCTTTCTTTTTGTCATTTATTGCTTTCTTTACAGTTCTGTTTATCCACATTGGTTTCTTTTTGTTCCTTAACCTTTTATTCCCATACGGTATGTACCTCTCACAATGAGATTTTAGGATGATACAATGCTGAAACTACATCAGGAAACATTGTATTGCAGATTCCAATGCTCTGGGCCCTCTATAGTGTCTTTAATCTGTGGTGTTCTGTAGACAGCAGTGTGCTAAGTCAGAAAACAGTGTGTGTATGGCAGATTCCAGCAATCTGGGCCTAAGATAGTGTCTAGAATCTGTGGCGTTCTGTATACAATGCTGAAACTACATCAGGAAACATTGTATTGCAGATTCCAATGCTCTGGGCCCTCTATAGTGTCTTTAATCTGTGGTGTTCTGTAGACAGCAGTGTGCTAAGTCAGAAAACAGTGTGTGTATGGCAGATTCCAGCAATCTGGGCCTAAGATAGTGTCTAGAATCTGTGGCGTTCTGTATACAATGCTGAAACTACATCAGGAAACATTGTATTGCAGATTCCAATGCTCTGGGCCCTCTATAGTGTCTTTAATCTGTGGTGTTCTGTAGACAGCAGTGTGCTAAGTCAGAAAACAGTGTGTGTATGGCAGATTCCAGCAATCTGGGCCTAAGATAGTGTCTAGAATCTGTGGCGTTCTGTATACAATGCTGAAACTACATCAGGAAACATTGTATTGCAGATTCCAATGCTCTGGGCCCTCTATAGTGTCTTTAATCTGTGGTGTTCTGTAGACAGCAGTGTGCTAAGTCAGAAAACAGTGTGTGTATGGCAGATTCCAGCAATCTGGGCCTAAGATAGTGTCTAGAATCTGTGGCGTTCTGTATACAATGCTGAAACTACATCAGGAAACATTGTATTGCAGATTCCAATGCTCTGGGCCCTCTATAGTGTCTTTAATCTGTGGTGTTCTGTAGACAGCAGTGTGCTAAGTCAGAAAACAGTGTGTGTATGGCAGATTCCAGCAATCTGGGCCTAAGATAGTGTCTAGAATCTGTGGCGTTCTGTATACAATGCTGAAACTACATCAGGAAACATTGTATTGCAGATTCCAATGCTCTGGGCCCTCTATAGTGTCTTTAATCTGTGGTGTTCTGTAGACAGCAGTGCGCTAAGTCAGAAAACAGTGTGTGTATGGCAGATTCCAGCAATCTGGGCCTAAGATAGTGTCTAGAATCTGTGGCGTTCTGTATACAATGCTGAAACTACATCAGGAAACATTGTATTGCAGATTCCAATGCTCTGGGCCCTCTATAGTGTCTTTAATCTGTGGTGTTCTGTAGACAGCAGTGTGCTAAGTCAGAAAACAGTGTGTGTATGGCAGATTCCAGCAATCTGGGCCTAAGATAGTGTCTAGAATCTGTGGCGTTCTGTATACAATGCTGAAACTACATCAGGAAACATTGTATTGCAGATTCCAATGCTCTGGGCCCTCTATAGTGTCTTTAATCTGTGGTGTTCTGTAGACAGCAGTGTGCTAAGTCAGAAAACAGTGTGTGTATGGCAGATTCCAGCAATCTGGGCCTAAGATAGTGTCTAGAATCTGTGGCGTTCTGTATACAATGCTGAAACTACATCAGGAAACATTGTATTGCAGATTCCAATGCTCTGGGCCCTCTATAGTGTCTTTAATCTGTGGTGTTCTGTAGACAGCAGTGTGCTAAGTCAGAAAACAGTGTGTGTATGGCAGATTCCAGCAATCTGGGCCTAAGATAGTGTCTAGAATCTGTGGCGTTCTGTATACAATGCTGAAACTACATCAGGAAACATTGTATTGCAGATTCCAATGCTCTGGGCCCTCTATAGTGTCTTTAATCTGTGGTGTTCTGTAGACAGCAGTGTGCTAAGTCAGAAAACAGTGTGTGTATGGCAGATTCCAGCAATCTGGGCCTAAGATAGTGTCTAGAATCTGTGGCGTTCTGTATACAATGCTGAAACTACATCAGGAAACATTGTATTGCAGATTCCAATGCTCTGGGCCCTCTATAGTGTCTTTAATCTGTGGTGTTCTGTAGACAGCAGTGTGCTAAGTCAGAAAACAGTGTGTGTATGGCAGATTCCAGCAATCTGGGCCTAAGATAGTGTCTAGAATCTGTGGCGTTCTGTATACAATGCTGAAACTACATCAGGAAACATTGTATTGCAGATTCCAATGCTCTGGGCCCTCTATAGTGTCTTTAATCTGTGGTGTTCTGTAGACAGCAGTGTGCTAAGTCAGAAAACAGTGTGTGTATGGCAGATTCCAGCAATCTGTGCCTAAGATAGTGTCTAGAATCTGTGGCGTTCTGTATACAATGCTAAAACTACATCAGGAAACATTGTATTGCAGATTCCAATGCTCTGGGCCCTCTATAGTGTCTTTAATCTGTGGTGTTCTGTAGACAGCAGTGTGCTAAGTCAGAAAACAGTGTGTGTATGGCAGATTCTAGCAATCTGGGCCTAAGATAGTGTCTAGAATCTGTGGCGTTCTGTATACAATGCTGAAACTACATCAGGAAACATTGTATTGCAGATTCCAATGCTCTGGGCCCTCTATAGTGTCTTTAATCTGTGGTGTTCTGTAGACAGCAGTGTGCTAAGTCAGAAAACAGTGTGTGTATGGCAGATTCCAGCAATCTGGGCCTAAGATAGTGTCTAGAATCTGTGGCGTTCTGTATACAATGCTGAAACTACATCAGGAAACATTGTATTGCAGATTCCAATGCTCTGGGCCCTCTATAGTGTCTTTAATCTGTGGTGTTCTGTAGACAGCAGTGTGCTAAGTCAGAAAACAGTGTGTGTATGGCAGATTCCAGCAATCTGGGCCTAAGATAGTGTCTAGAATCTGTGGCGTTCTGTATACAATGCTGAAACTACATCAGGAAACATTGTATTGCAGATTCCAATGCTCTGGGCCCTCTATAGTGTCTTTAATCTGTGGTGTTCTGTAGACAGCAGTGTGCTAAGTCAGAAAACAGTGTGTGTATGGCAGATTCCAGCAATCTGGGCCTAAGATAGTGTCTAGAATCTGTGGCGTTCTGTATACAATGCTGAAACTACATCAGGAAACATTGTATTGCAGATTCCAATGCTCTGGGCCCTCTATAGTGTCTTTAATCTGTGGTGTTCTGTAGACAGCAGTGTGCTAAGTCAGAAAACAGTGTGTGTATGGCAGATTCCAGCAATCTGGGCCTAAGATAGTGTTTAGAATCTGTGGCGTTCTGTATACAATGCTGAAACTACATCAGGAAACATTGTATTGCAGATTCCAATGCTCTGGGCCCTCTATAGTGTCTTTAATCTGTGGTGTTCTGTAGACAGCAGTGTGCTAAGTCAGAAAACAGTGTGTGTATGGCAGATTCCAGCAATCTGGGCCTAAGATAGTGTCTAGAATCTGTGGCGTTCTGTATACAATGCTGAAACTACATCAGGAAACATTGTATTGCAGATTCCAATGCTCTGGGCCCTCTATAGTGTCATTAATCTGTGGTGTTCTGTAGACAGCAGTGTGCTAAGTCAGAAAACAGTGTGTGTATGGCAGATTCCAGCAATCTGGGCCTAAGATAGTGTCTAGAATCTGTGGCGTTCTGTATACAATGCTGAAACTACATCAGGCAGTGGCGTTGCTAAGGCTGGTGTCACCCGGTGCGGTAGAAAATGGTGTCACCCCCCCAGGATGAGTCACGTAGGGGACGTCCTTCAAGCTCCGCCGCGGTGCCGCTGACACCCCTTACGTCCTTCACTGAGCCTGCCGACTGACCCAAGCGGTAATGCGGGGGGGAGGGTTTGGATAGTAAACAGACCGCTGACGTGGGAGGGGGGGGCTAAGCAGACAGATTGCCAACAGGAAGGGGGGTTGGGGGTGCTAGCAGGCAGATCGACAACTGGGGGGGGGTCGGATTAAAATTTTTGAGAACAGGTTCCCTACTACGGCGGGCGCGTGGCGTCGGGACACGTACACCATATATATCCAACACACACATATAAATACACCATATACATGGTACACATACATAAATACACTATACTATACAGCAGCACATACCTCTCACATCCAGGGCCTCCCAGGTGATGTCTCCTCCGATGTAGATCTTCTCTGTCATCATCTTCTCCGTTTGGTCCAGACAGTTCTTTCAGCCGCCTCGTCTCTGCAGAGTGTGACACACAGACATCTTAGTGTCCTCACTTTTCTATCATCATCCCCCAACCTGGAGTCCCCACAGTGTTATCCTGCGGCTCGCTGTGCTCCCCAATACCCCCAAAAACTATCCTGAAGAAATAATAGTGCCCCCATAGTAATTGTGCTCCTCATAGTCCCACCCATAGTAATTCCCTTCTAGAGTTCCATAATTAGTAATACTGCCCCCTACACTGCCCCACATTAAGTAATATGCCCCCCCACACTGCCCCACATTAAAGGGGTTCTGCACTTTTTTTAACTGATGATCTATCCTCTGGATAGATCATGAGCATCTGATCAGCGAGGGTCCGACGCCTGGGACCCCCGCCGCTCAGCTGTTTGAGAAGGCAGCGAGCCGCGGATTTCTCGCTGTTTACCGCTGGTCCAGTGACGTCATGACTCGTATCACTGGCCTGGGCGGGGCTGAGCTCTGTTCACTTGAATAGAGCTTAGCCCCGCCCAGGCCAGTTGATACTAGTCGTGATGTCACTGGGCCAGCGGTAAACAGCGAGAAAGCCGCGCCGCTGCTATAGCGCCGCTGCCTTCTCAAACAGCTGAACGGCGGGGGTCCCGGGTGTCGGACCCTCGCTGATCAGATGCTCATGATCTATCCAGAGGATAGATCTTCACTTAAAAAAAAGTGCAGAATCCCTTTAAGTAATATGCCCCCCCACACTGCCTCACATTAAGTAATTTGCCCCCCATACTGCCCTCCATTATGTAATTTGCACCCCCCCACTAAGTAATTTGCCCCCACACTGCCCTCCATTATGTAATTTGCCCCCACACTGCCCTCCATTATGTAATTTGCCCCCACACTGCCTTCCATTATGTAATTTGCCCCCACACTGCCCTCCATTATGTAGTTTGCCCCCACACTGCCCTCCATTATGTAATTTGCCCCCACAATGCCCTCCATTATGTAGTTTGCTGCATTTCCAGGAAATGCACTTTAATGCTCCATGAGTCATAGAGCATTAAAGTGCATTTCCACCTTCTGTTCAAGCTTTAACCTGGCTGGACCTGGAGGCCAAACCCCCCCCCCCCTAAATGTAATAAATACTATAATGGGGTATTTATCTAAATATAAAGTCAATATGCGCTCTCTGCGCTACTTACCACACCTCCTCCTCCCTCAGGCGCGGCAGTGGCAGGTCTGGCTGGCTGTGTGAGTGAGTCACTGCTGTCACGTGACTCACCACCCAATCCATTAGCTCCAGACTCGAGTCCTAGGCCTGCTGGCTGCTCCTGCAGTGCATCAGCAGGCAGTCACACCCCCTTCACCACGTGACGGCCGGGCAGACGCGCTTGCGAGAAGTAAGGAGAACTCCGGCGGCCGGCGGGTGACACCCCATCAGACTGGTGTCACCCGGTGCGGCCCGCACCCCCCGCACCCCCCTCGCAACGCCACTGACATCAGGAAACATTGTATTGCAGATTCCAATGCTCTGGGCCCTCTATAGTGTCTTTAATCTGTGGTGTTCTGTAGACAGCAGTGTGCTAAGTCAGAAAACAGTGTGTGTATGGCAGATTCCAGCAATCTGGGCCTAAGATAGTGTCTAGAATCTGTGGCGTTCTGTATACAATGCTGAAACTACATCAGGAAACATTGTATTGCAGATTCCAATGCTCTGGGCCCTCTATAGTGTCTTTAATCTGTGGTGTTCTGTAGACAGCAGTGTGCTAAGTCAGAAAACAGTGTGTGTATGGCAGATTCCAGCAATCTGGGCCTAAGATAGTGTCTAGAATCTGTGGCGTTCTGTATACAATGCTGAAACTACATCAGGAAACATTGTATTGCAGATTCCAATGCTCTGGGCCCTCTATAGTGTCTTTAATCTGTGGTGTTCTGTAGACAGCAGTGTGCTAAGTCAGAAAACAGTGTGTGTATGGCAGATTCCAGCAATCTGGGCCTAAGATAGTGTCTAGAATCTGTGGCGTTCTGTATACAATGCTGAAACTACATCAGGAAACATTGTATTGCAGATTCCAATGCTCTGGGCCCTCTATAGTGTCTTTAATCTGTGGTGTTCTGTAGACAGCAGTGTGCTAAGTCAGAAAACAGTGTGTGTATGGCAGATTCCAGCAATCTGGGCCTAAGATAGTGTCTAGAATCTGTGGCGTTCTGTATACAATGCTGAAACTACATCAGGAAACATTGTATTGCAGATTCCAATGCTCTGGGCCCTCTATAGTGTCTTTAATCTGTGGTGTTCTGTAGACAGCAGTGTGCTAAGTCAGAAAACAGTGTGTGTATGGCAGATTCCAGCAATCTGGGCCTAAGATAGTGTCTAGAATCTGTGGCGTTCTGTATACAATGCTGAAACTACATCAGGAAACATTGTATTGCAGATTCCAATGCTCTGGGCCCTCTATAGTGTCTTTAATCTGTGGTGTTCTGTAGACAGCAGTGTGCTAAGTCAGAAAACAGTGTGTGTATGGCAGATTCCAGCAATCTGGGCCTAAGATAGTGTCTAGAATCTGTGGCGTTCTGTATACAATGCTGAAACTACATCAGGAAACATTGTATTGCAGATTCCAATGCTCTGGGCCCTCTATAGTGTCTTTAATCTGTGGTGTTCTGTAGACAGCAGTGTACTAAGTCAGAAAACAGTGTGTGTATGGCAGATTCCAGCAATCTGGGCCTAAGATAGTGTTTAGAATCTGTGGCGTTCTGTACACAATGCTGAAACTACATCAGGAAACATTGTATTGCAGATTCCAATGCTCTGGGCCCTCTATAGTGTCTTTAATCTGTGGTGTTCTGTAGACAGCAGTGTGCTAAGTCAGAAAACAGTGTGTGTATGGCAGATTCCAGCAATCTGGGCCTAAGATAGTGTCTAGAATCTGTGGCGTTCTGTATACAATGCTGAAACTACATCAGGAAACATTGTATTGCAGATTCCAATGCTCTGGGCCCTCTATAGTGTCTTTAATCTGTGGTGTTCTGTAGACAGCAGTGTGCTAAGTCAGAAAACAGTGTGTGTATGGCAGATTCCAGCAATCTGGGCCTAAGATAGTGTCTAGAATCTGTGGCGTTCTGTATACAATGCTGAAACTACATCAGGAAACATTGTATTGCAGATTCCAATGCTCTGGGCCCTCTATAGTGTCTTTAATCTGTGGTGTTCTGTAGACAGCAGTGTGCTAAGTCAGAAAACAGTGTGTGTATGGCAGATTCCAGCAATCTGGGCCTAAGATAGTGTTTAGAATCTGTGGCGTTCTGTATACAATGCTGAAACTACATCAGGAAACATTGTATTGCAGATTCCAATGCTCTGAGCCCTCTATAGTGTCTTTAATCTGTGGTGTTCTGTAGACAGCAGTGTGCTAAGTCAGAAAACAGTGTGTGTATGGCAGATTCCAGCAATCTGGGCCTAAGATAGTGTCTAGAATCTGTGGCGTTCTGTATACAATGCTGAAACTACATCAGGAAACATTGTATTGCAGATTCCAATGCTCTGGGCCCTCTATAGTGTCTTTAATCTGTGGTGTTCTGTAGACAGCAGTGTGCTAAGTCAGAAAACAGTGTGTGTATGGCAGATTCCAGCAATCTGGGCCTAAGATAGTGTCTAGAATCTGTGGCGTTCTGTATACAATGCTGAAACTACATCAGGAAACATTGTATTGCAGATTCCAATGCTCTGGGCCCTCTATAGTGTCTTTAATCTGTGGTGTTCTGTAGACAGCAGTGTACTAAGTCAGAAAACAGTGTGTGTATGGCAGATTCCAGCAATCTGGGCCTAAGATAGTGTCTAGAATCTGTGGCGTTCTGTATAGTAACATAGTACATAGTAACATAGTACATAAGGCCGAAAAAAGACATTTGTCCATCCAGTTCGGCCTGTCATCCTACAAGTTGATCCAGAGGAAGGCAAAAAAAAACCTGTGAGGTAGAAGCCAATTTTCCTAACTTTAGGGGAATAAAAAATTCCTTCCCGACTCCAATCAGGCAATCAGAATAACTCCCTGGATCAACGACCCCTCTCTAGTAGCTATAGCCTGTAATATTATTACACTCCAGAAATACATCCAGGCCCCTCTTGAATTCCTTTATTGTACTCACCATCACCACCTCCTCAGGCAGAGAGTTCCATAGTCTCACTGCTCTTACCGTAAAGAACCCTTTTCTATGTTTGTGTACAAACCTTCTTTCCTCCAAACGCAGAGGATGTCCCCTCGTCACAGTCACAGTCCTGGGGATAAATAGATGATGGGATAGATCTCTGTACTGCCCCCTGATATATTTATACATAGTAATTAGATCTCCCCTCAGTCGTCTTTTTTCTAACGTGAATAACCCTAATTTTGATAATCTTTCAGGGTACTGTAGTTGCCCCATTCCAGTTATTACTTTAGTTGCCCTCCTCTGGACCCTCTCCAGCTCTGCTATGTCTGCCTTGTTTACAGGAGCCCAGAACTGTACACAGTACTCCATGTGTGGTCTGACCAGTGATTTGTAAAGTAGTAGGAATATGTTCTCATCACGGGCATCTATGCCCCTTTTGATGCAACCCATTATCTTATTGGCCTTGGCAGCCGCTGCCTGACACTGTTTTTTGCAGCTTAGTTTGCTGTTTATTAAAATTCCTAGATCCTTTTCCATGTCAGTGTTACCGAGTGTTTTACCATTTAGTATGTACGGGTGACTTGCATTATTCCTTCCCATGTGCATAACTTTACATTTCTCAGTGTTAAACCTCATCTGCCACTTATCTGCCCAAGCCTCCAATCTATCCAGATCCCTCTGTAGTAGTATACTGTCCTCTTCAGTGTTAATTACTTTACACAGTTTAGTGTCATCTGCGAAAATTGATATTTTACTATGCAAGCCTTCTACAAGATCATTAATAAATATATTGAAGAGAATAGGGCCCAATACTGACCCCTGAGGTACTCCACTAGTGACAGTGACCCAATCTGAGTATGTACCGTTAATAACCACCCTCTGTTTTCTATCATTGAGCCAGTTACTTACCCACTTACAGACGTTTTCTCCGAGTCCGAGCATTCTCATTTTATATACTAACCTTTTATGAGGTACAGTGTCAAATGCTTTGGAGAAGTCCAGATACACGACATCCATTGATTCGCCGCTGTCAAGTCTAGTACTTACCTCCTCATAGAAACTGATTAAATTAGTTTGACATGACCGATCCCTCACGAAGCCATGCTGATATGGCGTTATTTGCTTATTTCCCATAAGATGCTCTAACATAGCATCTCTCAGAAAACCTTCAAACAGTTTACCCACAACAGATGTTAAACTTACCGGCCTATAGTTTCCAGGCTCTGTTTTTGGACCCTTTTTGAATATTGGCACCACATTTGCCATGCGCCAATCCTGTGGGACATTCCCTGTCAGTACAGAGTCCGCAAATATCAGAAATAAGGGTCTGGCTATGACATTACTTAATTCCCTTAGGATACGGGGGTGTATGCCATCCGGTCCTGGCGATTTGTCTATTTTGATTTTTTTAAGTCGCTGTTGTACTTCTTCCTGGGTCAGACAGGACACTTTTAATGGCGAATTTATTTCAGCATTCAGCATTTCATCTGACAGTTTATTTTCCTCAGTGAATACATTGGAGAAAAAAATATTTAACAGCTTTGCTTTCTCCTCGTCGCTCTCTGCGACTCCCCCCTCATTACTCTTTAAAGGGCCGACACCTTCAGATTTATACTTTTTAACATTTATATAATTGAAGAACATTTTAGGGTTAGTTTTACTCTGTTTGGCAATTAATCTCTCGGTCTCTAGTTTGGCCGCTTTTATTTGTTTTTTACATGTTCTGTTTTTTTCCTTATAGTTTTTCAGTGCTTCCCTGCTACCCTCCTGTTTTAGGGTTTTATATGCTTTCTTTTTGTCATTTATTGCTTTCTTTACAGTTCTGTTTATCCACATTGGTTTCTTTTTGTTCCTTAACCTTTTATTCCCATACGGTATGTACCTCTCACAATGAGATTTTAGGATGATACAATGCTGAAACTACATCAGGAAACATTGTATTGCAGATTCCAATGCTCTGGGCCCTCTATAGTGTCTTTAATCTGTGGTGTTCTGTAGACAGCAGTGTGCTAAGTCAGAAAACAGTGTGTGTATGGCAGATTCCAGCAATCTGGGCCTAAGATAGTGTCTAGAATCTGTGGCGTTCTGTATACAATGCTGAAACTACATCAGGAAACATTGTATTGCAGATTCCAATGCTCTGGGCCCTCTATAGTGTCTTTAATCTGTGGTGTTCTGTAGACAGCAGTGTGCTAAATCAGAAAACAGTGTGTGTATGGCAGATTCCAGCAATCTGGGCCTAAGATAGTGTCTAGAATCTGTGGCGTTCTGTATACAATGCTGAAACTACATCAGGAAACATTGTATTGCAGATTCCAATGCTCTGGGCCCTCTATAGTGTCTTTAATCTGTGGTGTTCTGTAGACAGCAGTGTGCTAAGTCAGAAAACAGTGTGTGTATGGCAGATTCCAGCAATCTGGGCCTAAGATAGTGTCTAGAATCTGTGGCGTTCTGTATACAATGCTGAAACTACATCAGGAAACATTGAATTGCAGATTCCAATGCTCTGGGCCCTCTATAGTGTCTTTAATCTGTGGTGTTCTGTAGACAGCAGTGTGCTAAGTCAGAAAACAGTGTGTGTATGGCAGATTCCAGCAATCTGGGCCTAAGATAGTGTCTAGAATCTGTGGCGTTCTGTATACAATGCTGAAACTACATCAGGAAACATTGTATTGCAGATTCCAATGCTCTGGGCCCTCTATAGTGTCTTTAATCTGTGGTGTTCTGTAGACAGCAGTGTGCTAAGTCAGAAAACAGTGTGTGTATGGCAGATTCCAGCAATCTGGGCCTAATATAGTGTCTAGAATCTGTGGCGTTCTGTATACAATGCTGAAACTACATCAGGAAACATTGTATTGCAGATTCCAATGCTCTGGGCCCTCTATAGTGTCTTTAATCTGTGGTGTTCTGTAGACAGCAGTGTGCTAAGTCAGAAAACAGTGTGTGTATGGCAGATTCCAGCAATCTGGGCCTAAGATAGTGTCTAGAATCTGTGGCGTTCTGTATACAATGCTGAAACTACATCAGGAAACATTGTATTGCAGATTCCAATGCTCTGGGCCCTCTATAGTGTCTTTAATCTGTGGTGTTCTGTAGACAGCAGTGTGCTAAGTCAGAAAACAGTGTGTGTATGGCAGATTCCAGCAATCTGGGCCTAAGATAGTGTTTAGAATCTGTGGCGTTCTGTATACAATGCTGAAACTACATCAGGAAACATTGTATTGCAGATTCCAATGCTCTGGGCCCTCTATAGTGTCTTTAATCTGTGGTGTTCTGTAGACAGCAGTGTGCTAAATCAGAAAACAGTGTGTGTATGACAGATTCCAGCAATCTGGGCCTAAGATAGTGTCTAGAATCTGTGGCGTTCTGTATACAATGCTGAAACTACATCAGGAAACATTGTATTGCAGATTCCAATGCTCTGGGCCCTCTATAGTGTCTTTAATCTGTGGTGTTCTGTAGACAGCAGTGTGCTAAGTCAGAAAACAGTGTGTGTATGGCAGATTCCAGCAATCTGGGCCTAAGATAGTGTCTAGAATCTGTGGCGTTCTGTATACAATGCTGAAACTACATCAGGAAACATTGTATTGCAGATTCCAATGCTCTGGGCCCTCTATAGTGTCTTTAATCTGTGGTGTTCTGTAGACAGCAGTGTGCTAAGTCAGAAAACAGTGTGTGTATGGCAGATTCCAGCAATCTGGGCCTAAGATAGTGTCTAGAATCTGTGGCGTTCTGTATACAATGCTGAAACTACATCAGGAAACATTGTATTGCAGATTCCAATGCTCTGGGCCCTCTATAGTGTCTTTAATCTGTGGTGTTCTGTAGGCAGCAGTGTGCTAAGTCAGAAAACAGTGTGTGTATGGCAGATTCCAGCAATCTGGGCCTAAGATAGTGTCTAGAATCTGTGGCGTTCTGTATACAATGCTGAAACTACATCAGGAAACATTGTATTGCAGATTCCAATGCTCTGGGCCCTCTATAGTGTCTTTAATCTGTGGTGTTCTGTAGACAGCAGTGTGCTAAGTCAGAAAACAGTGTGTGTATGGCAGATTCCAGCAATCTGGGCCTAAGATAGTGTCTAGAATCTGTGGCGTTCTGTATACAATGCTGAAACTACATCAGGAAACATTGTATTGCAGATTCCAATGCTCTGGGCCCTCTATAGTGTCTTTAATCTGTGGTGTTCTGTAGACAGCAGTGTGCTAAGTCAGAAAACAGTGTGTGTATGGCAGATTCCAGCAATCTGGGCCTAAGATAGTGTCTAGAATCTGTGGCGTTCTGTATACAATGCTGAAACTACATCAGGAAACATTGTATTGCAGATTCCAATGCTCTGGGCCCTCTATAGTGTCTTTAATCTGTGGTGTTCTGTAGACAGCAGTGTGCTAAATCAGAAAACAGTGTGTGTATGACAGATTCCAGCAATCTGGGCCTAAGATAGTGTCTAGAATCTGTGGCGTTCTGTATACAATGCTGAAACTACATCAGGAAACATTGTATTGCAGATTCCAATGCTCTGGGCCCTCTATAGTGTCTTTAATCTGTGGTGTTCTGTAGACAGCAGTGTGCTAAGTCAGAAAACAGTGTGTGTATGGCAGATTCCAGCAATCTGGGCCTAAGATAGTGTCTAGAATCTGTGGCGTTCTGTATACAATGCTGAAACTACATCAGGAAACATTGTATTGCAGATTCCAATGCTCTGGGCCCTCTATAGTGTCTTTAATCTGTGGTGTTCTGTAGACAGCAGTGTGCTAAGTCAGAAAACAGTGTGTGTATGGCAGATTCCAGCAATCTGGGCCTAAGATAGTGTCTAGAATCTGTGGCGTTCTGTATACAATGCTGAAACTACATCAGGAAACATTGTATTGCAGATTCCAATGCTCTGGGCCCTCTATAGTGTCTTTAATCTGTGGTGTTCTGTAGACAGCAGTGTGCTAAGTCAGAAAACAGTGTGTGTATGGCAGATTTCAGCAATCTGGGCCTAAGATAGTGTCTAGAATCTGTGGCGTTCTGTATACAATGCTGAAACTACATCAGGAAACATTGTATTGCAGATTCCAATGCTCTGGGCCCTCTATAGTGTCTTTAATCTGTGGTGTTCTGTAGACAGCAGTGTGCTAAGTCAGAAAACAGTGTGTGTATGGCAGATTCCAGCAATCTGGGCCTAAGATAGTGTCTAGAATCTGTGGCGTTCTGTATACAATGCTGAAACTACATCAGGAAACATTGTATTGCAGATTCCAATGCTCTGGGCCCTCTATAGTGTCTTTAATCTGTGGTGTTCTGTAGACAGCAGTGTGCTAAGTCAGAAAACAGTGTGTGTATGGCAGATTCCAGCAATCTGGGCCTAAGATAGTGTCTAGAATCTGTGGCGTTCTGTATACAATGCTGAAACTACATCAGGAAACATTGTATTGCAGATTCAATGCTCTGGGCCCTCTATAGTGTCTTTAATCTGTGGTGTTCTGTAGACAGCAGTGTGCTAAGTCAGAAAACAGTGTGTGTATGGCAGATTCCAGCAATCTGGGCCTAAGATAGTGTCTAGAATCTGTGGCGTTCTGTATACAATGCTGAAACTACATCAGGAAACATTGTATTGCAGATTCCAATGCTCTGGGCCCTCTATAGTGTCTTTAATCTGTGGTGTTCTGTAGACAGCAGTGTGCTAAGTCAGAAAACAGTGTGTGTATGGCAGATTCCAGCAATCTGGGCCTAAGATAGTGTCTAGAATCTGTGGCGTTCTGTATACAATGCTGAAACTACATCAGGAAACATTGTATTGCAGATTCCAATGCTCTGGGCCCTCTATAGTGTCTTTAATCTGTGGTGTTCTGTAGACAGCAGTGTACTAAGTCAGAAAACAGTGTGTGTATGGCAGATTCCAGCAATCTGGGCCTAAGATAGTGTCTAGAATCTGTGGCGTTCTGTATAGTAACATAGTACATAGTAACATAGTACATAAGGCCGAAAAAAGACATTTGTCCATCCAGTTCGGCCTGTCATCCTACAAGTTGATCCAGAGGAAGGCAAAAAAAAACCTGTGAGGTAGAAGCCAATTTTCCTAACTTTAGGGGAATAAAAAATTCCTTCCCGACTCCAATCAGGCAATCAGAATAACTCCCTGGATCAACGACCCCTCTCTAGTAGCTATAGCCTGTAATATTATTACACTCCAGAAATACATCCAGGCCCCTCTTGAATTCCTTTATTGTACTCACCATCACCACCTCCTCAGGCAGAGAGTTCCATAGTCTCACTGCTCTTACCGTAAAGAACCCTTTTCTATGTTTGTGTACAAACCTTCTTTCCTCCAAACGCAGAGGATGTCCCCTCGTCACAGTCACAGTCCTGGGGATAAATAGATGATGGGATAGATCTCTGTACTGCCCCCTGATATATTTATACATAGTAATTAGATCTCCCCTCAGTCGTCTTTTTTCTAACGTGAATAACCCTAATTTTGATAATCTTTCAGGGTACTGTAGTTGCCCCATTCCAGTTATTACTTTAGTTGCCCTCCTCTGGACCCTCTCCAGCTCTGCTATGTCTGCCTTGTTTACAGGAGCCCAGAACTGTACACAGTACTCCATGTGTGGTCTGACCAGTGATTTGTAAAGTAGTAGGAATATGTTCTCATCACGGGCATCTATGCCCCTTTTGATGCAACCCATTATCTTATTGGCCTTGGCAGCCGCTGCCTGACACTGTTTTTTGCAGCTTAGTTTGCTGTTTATTAAAATTCCTAGATCCTTTTCCATGTCAGTGTTACCGAGTGTTTTACCATTTAGTATGTACGGGTGACTTGCATTATTCCTTCCCATGTGCATAACTTTACATTTCTCAGTGTTAAACCTCATCTGCCACTTATCTGCCCAAGCCTCCAATCTATCCAGATCCCTCTGTAGTAGTATACTGTCCTCTTCAGTGTTAATTACTTTACACAGTTTAGTGTCATCTGCGAAAATTGATATTTTACTATGCAAGCCTTCTACAAGATCATTAATAAATATATTGAAGAGAATAGGGCCCAATACTGACCCCTGAGGTACTCCACTAGTGACAGTGACCCAATCTGAGTATGTACCGTTAATAACCACCCTCTGTTTTCTATCATTGAGCCAGTTACTTACCCACTTACAGACGTTTTCTCCGAGTCCGAGCATTCTCATTTTATATACTAACCTTTTATGAGGTACAGTGTCAAATGCTTTGGAGAAGTCCAGATACACGACATCCATTGATTCGCCGCTGTCAAGTCTAGTACTTACCTCCTCATAGAAACTGATTAAATTAGTTTGACATGACCGATCCCTCACGAAGCCATGCTGATATGGCGTTATTTGCTTATTTCCCATAAGATGCTCTAACATAGCATCTCTCAGAAAACCTTCAAACAGTTTACCCACAACAGATGTTAAACTTACCGGCCTATAGTTTCCAGGCTCTGTTTTTGGACCCTTTTTGAATATTGGCACCACATTTGCCATGCGCCAATCCTGTGGGACATTCCCTGTCAGTACAGAGTCCGCAAATATCAGAAATAAGGGTCTGGCTATGACATTACTTAATTCCCTTAGGATACGGGGGTGTATGCCATCCGGTCCTGGCGATTTGTCTATTTTGATTTTTTTAAGTCGCTGTTGTACTTCTTCCTGGGTCAGACAGGACACTTTTAATGGCGAATTTATTTCAGCATTCAGCATTTCATCTGACAGTTTATTTTCCTCAGTGAATACATTGGAGAAAAAAATATTTAACAGCTTTGCTTTCTCCTCGTCGCTCTCTGCGACTCCCCCCTCATTACTCTTTAAAGGGCCGACACCTTCAGATTTATACTTTTTAACATTTATATAATTGAAGAACATTTTAGGGTTAGTTTTACTCTGTTTGGCAATTAATCTCTCGGTCTCTAGTTTGGCCGCTTTTATTTGTTTTTTACATGTTCTGTTTTTTTCCTTATAGTTTTTCAGTGCTTCCCTGCTACCCTCCTGTTTTAGGGTTTTATATGCTTTCTTTTTGTCATTTATTGCTTTCTTTACAGTTCTGTTTATCCACATTGGTTTCTTTTTGTTCCTTAACCTTTTATTCCCATACGGTATGTACCTCTCACAATGAGATTTTAGGATGATACAATGCTGAAACTACATCAGGAAACATTGTATTGCAGATTCCAATGCTCTGGGCCCTCTATAGTGTCTTTAATCTGTGGTGTTCTGTAGACAGCAGTGTGCTAAGTCAGAAAACAGTGTGTGTATGGCAGATTCCAGCAATCTGGGCCTAAGATAGTGTCTAGAATCTGTGGCGTTCTGTATACAATGCTGAAACTACATCAGGAAACATTGTATTGCAGATTCCAATGCTCTGGGCCCTCTATAGTGTCTTTAATCTGTGGTGTTCTGTAGACAGCAGTGTGCTAAGTCAGAAAACAGTGTGTGTATGGCAGATTCCAGCAATCTGGGCCTAAGATAGTGTCTAGAATCTGTGGCGTTCTGTATACAATGCTGAAACTACATCAGGAAACATTGTATTGCAGATTCCAATGCTCTGGGCCCTCTATAGTGTCTTTAATCTGTGGTGTTCTGTAGACAGCAGTGTGCTAAGTCAGAAAACAGTGTGTGTATGGCAGATTCCAGCAATCTGGGCCTAAGATAGTGTCTAGAATCTGTGGCGTTCTGTATACAATGCTGAAACTACATCAGGAAACATTGTATTGCAGATTCCAATGCTCTGGGCCCTCTATAGTGTCTTTAATCTGTGGTGTTCTGTAGACAGCAGTGTGCTAAGTCAGAAAACAGTGTGTGTATGGCAGATTCCAGCAATCTGGGCCTAAGATAGTGTCTAGAATCTGTGGCGTTCTGTATACAATGCTGAAACTACATCAGGAAACATTGTATTGCAGATTCCAATGCTCTGGGCCCTCTATAGTGTCTTTAATCTGTGGTGTTCTGTAGACAGCAGTGTGCTAAGTCAGAAAACAGTGTGTGTATGGCAGATTCCAGCAATCTGGGCCTAAGATAGTGTCTAGAATCTGTGGCGTTCTGTATACAATGCTGAAACTACATCAGGAAACATTGTATTGCAGATTCCAATGCTCTGGGCCCTCTATAGTGTCTTTAATCTGTGGTGTTCTGTAGACAGCAGTGTGCTAAGTCAGAAAACAGTGTGTGTATGGCAGATTCCAGCAATCTGGGCCTAAGATAGTGTCTAGAATCTGTGGCGTTCTGTATACAATGCTGAAACTACATCAGGAAACATTGTATTGCAGATTCCAATGCTCTGGGCCCTCTATAGTGTCTTTAATCTGTGGTGTTCTGTAGACAGCAGTGTGCTAAGTCAGAAAACAGTGTGTGTATGGCAGATTCCAGCAATCTGGGCCTAAGATAGTGTCTAGAATCTGTGGCGTTCTGTATACAATGCTGAAACTACATCAGGAAACATTGTATTGCAGATTCCAATGCTCTGGGCCCTCTATAGTGTCTTTAATCTGTGGTGTTCTGTAGACAGCAGTGTGCTAAGTCAGAAAACAGTGTGTGTATGGCAGATTCCAGCAATCTGGGCCTAAGATAGTGTCTAGAATCTGTGGCGTTCTGTATACAATGCTGAAACTACATCAGGAAACATTGTATTGCAGATTCCAATGCTCTGGGCCCTCTATAGTGTCTTTAATCTGTGGTGTTCTGTAGACAGCAGTGTGCTAAGTCAGAAAACAGTGTGTGTATGGCAGATTCCAGCAATCTGGGCCTAAGATAGTGTCTAGAATCTGTGGCGTTCTGTATACAATGCTGAAACTACATCAGGAAACATTGTATTGCAGATTCCAATGCTCTGGGCCCTCTATAGTGTCTTTAATCTGTGGTGTTCTGTAGACAGCAGTGTGCTAAGTCAGAAAACAGTGTGTGTATGGCAGATTCCAGCAATCTGGGCCTAAGATAGTGTCTAGAATCTGTGGCGTTCTGTATACAATGCTGAAACTACATCAGGAAACATTGTATTGCAGATTCCAATGCTCTGGGCCCTCTATAGTGTCTTTAATCTGTGGTGTTCTGTAGACAGCAGTGTGCTAAGTCAGAAAACAGTGTGTGTATGGCAGATTCCAGCAATCTGGGCCTAAGATAGTGTCTAGAATCTGTGGCGTTCTGTATACAATGCTGAAACTACATCAGGAAACATTGTATTGCAGATTCCAATGCTCTGGGCCCTCTATAGTGTCTTTAATCTGTGGTGTTCTGTAGACAGCAGTGTGCTAAGTCAGAAAACAGTGTGTGTATGGCAGATTCCAGCAATCTGGGCCTAAGATAGTGTCTAGAATCTGTGGCGTTCTGTATACAATGCTGAAACTACATCAGGAAACATTGTATTGCAGATTCCAATGCTCTGGGCCCTCTATAGTGTCTTTAATCTGTGGTGTTCTGTAGACAGCAGTGTGCTAAATCAGAAAACAGTGTGTGTATGGCAGATTCCAGCAATCTGGGCCTAAGATAGTGTCTAGAATCTGTGGCGTTCTGTATACAATGCTGAAACTACATCAGGAAACATTGTATTGCAGATTCCAATGCTCTGGGCCCTCTATAGTGTCTTTAATCTGTGGTGTTCTGTAGACAGCAGTGTGCTAAGTCAGAAAACAGTGTGTGTATGGCAGATTCCAGCAATCTGGGCCTAAGATAGTGTCTAGAATCTGTGGCGTTCTGTATACAATGCTGAAACTACATCAGGAAACATTGTATTGCAGATTCCAATGCTCTGGGCCCTCTATAGTGTCTTTAATCTGTGGTGTTCTGTAGACAGCAGTGTGCTAAGTCAGAAAACAGTGTGTGTATGGCAGATTCCAGCAATCTGGGCCTAAGATAGTGTCTAGAATCTGTGGCGTTCTGTATACAATGCTGAAACTACATCAGGAAACATTGTATTGCAGATTCCAATGCTCTGGGCCCTCTATAGTGTCTTTAATCTGTGGTGTTCTGTAGACAGCAGTGTGCTAAGTCAGAAAACAGTGTGTGTATGGCAGATTCCAGCAATCTGGGCCTAAGATAGTGTCTAGAATCTGTGGCGTTCTGTATACAATGCTGAAACTACATCAGGAAACATTGTATTGCAGATTCCAATGCTCTGGGCCCTCTATAGTGTCTTTAATCTGTGGTGTTCTGTAGACAGCAGTGTGCTAAGTCAGAAAACAGTGTGTGTATGGCAGATTCCAGCAATCTGGGCCTAAGATAGTGTCTAGAATCTGTGGCGTTCTGTATACAATGCTGAAACTACATCAGGAAACATTGTATTGCAGATTCCAATGCTCTGGGCCCTCTATAGTGTCTTTAATCTGTGGTGTTCTGTAGACAGCAGTGTGCTAAGTCAGAAAACAGTGTGTGTATGGCAGATTCCAGCAATCTGGGCCTAAGATAGTGTCTAGAATCTGTGGCGTTCTGTATACAATGCTGAAACTACATCAGGAAACATTGTATTGCAGATTCCAATGCTCTGGGCCCTCTATAGTGTCTTTAATCTGTGGTGTTCTGTAGACAGCAGTGTGCTAAGTCAGAAAACAGTGTGTGTATGGCAGATTCCAGCAATCTGGGCCTAAGATAGTGTCTAGAATCTGTGGCGTTCTGTATACAATGCTGAAACTACATCAGGAAACATTGTATTGCAGATTCCAATGCTCTGGGCCCTCTATAGTGTCTTTAATCTGTGGTGTTCTGTAGACAGCAGTGTGCTAAGTCAGAAAACAGTGTGTGTATGGCAGATTCCAGCAATCTGGGCCTAAGATAGTGTCTAGAATCTGTGGCGTTCTGTATACAATGCTGAAACTACATCAGGAAACATTGTATTGCAGATTCCAATGCTCTGGGCCCTCTATAGTGTCTTTAATCTGTGGTGTTCTGTAGACAGCAGTGTGCTAAGTCAGAAAACAGTGTGTGTATGGCAGATTCCAGCAATCTGGGCCTAAGATAGTGTCTAGAATCTGTGGCGTTCTGTATACAATGCTGAAACTACATCAGGAAACATTGTATTGCAGATTCCAATGCTCTGGGCCCTCTATAGTGTCTTTAATCTGTGGTGTTCTGTAGACAGCAGTGTGCTAAGTCAGAAAACAGTGTGTGTATGGCAGATTCCAGCAATCTGGGCCTAAGATAGTGTCTAGAATCTGTGGCGTTCTGTATACAATGCTGAAACTACATCAGGAAACATTGTATTGCAGATTCCAATGCTCTGGGCCCTCTATAGTGTCTTTAATCTGTGGTGTTCTGTAGACAGCAGTGTGCTAAGTCAGAAAACAGTGTGTGTATGGCAGATTCCAGCAATCTGGGCCTAAGATAGTGTCTAGAATCTGTGGCGTTCTGTATACAATGCTGAAACTACATCAGGAAACATTGTATTGCAGATTCCAATGCTCTGGGCCCTCTATAGTGTCTTTAATCTGTGGTGTTCTGTAGACAGCAGTGTGCTAAGTCAGAAAACAGTGTGTGTATGGCAGATTCCAGCAATCTGGGCCTAAGATAGTGTCTAGAATCTGTGGCGTTCTGTATACAATGCTGAAACTACATCAGGAAACATTGTATTGCAGATTCCAATGCTCTGGGCCCTCTATAGTGTCTTTAATCTGTGGTGTTCTGTAGACAGCAGTGTGCTAAGTCAGAAAACAGTGTGTGTATGGCAGATTCCAGCAATCTGGGCCTAAGATAGTGTCTAGAATCTGTGGCGTTCTGTATACAATGCTGAAACTACATCAGGAAACATTGTATTGCAGATTCCAATGCTCTGGGCCCTCTATAGTGTCTTTAATCTGTGGTGTTCTGTAGACAGCAGTGTGCTAAGTCAGAAAACAGTGTGTGTATGGCAGATTCCAGCAATCTGGGCCTAAGATAGTGTCTAGAATCTGTGGCGTTCTGTATACAATGCTGAAACTACATCAGGAAACATTGTATTGCAGATTCCAATGCTCTGGGCCCTCTATAGTGTCTTTAATCTGTGGTGTTCTGTAGACAGCAGTGTGCTAAGTCAGAAAACAGTGTGTGTATGGCAGATTCCAGCAATCTGGGCCTAAGATAGTGTCTAGAATCTGTGGCGTTCTGTATA
>NW_024400306.1:0-37942 GCF_905171765.1 Bufo bufo
CATTTTGCACAAAAGCGCCAATTTTTCCTTAAACAAATCTTTCCATAAACTGACACCTTTCTTTGACACACACAAACACGCACCCTTACCTGTTGATTGGCACCCATACCTGTTGATGTGCATGGATCCACACCTGACTGAAGAATGAAGGATCATGGCTGCTGCCAGGAAGAAAAACAGCAAGGGTCTATTGTGATGTCATCATCCATAGATGCTGAAGGGTTCCATTGTGACACGCTCAGTGTTCCATCTATTGAAATTTTCATGGAGGCTGCCATATTGATTTTCTGGAGGCAGCCATTTTGTTTTGCAGTTAAACAGAGCTGTCATTTCAATGGATAAGAAATGCTGGGAAGGGTTAGGATTTTAGCCACAGAAGTCAGCATGGATGTATTCTAGTTTCTGAGCACTATTATTTATAGCTACAATGAAATTCTGCGTTAGAACCTGCTTTTGTATTCCTGGAGCAGGTAGAGCAATTGCAGAGGTGCTAAGTACATTCCATAATAGCACAGAACTTTGATTGGACAACAGGCGCATTCTCATTCTGCCAGCTACAATAATCCATAAAAGGTATGGTATCTCATGATAGGTGGTGAGTTGCAGATGATAAACTGATCTGCACCTGCATTGCAGTGGCCAAAAAGCAAAAACCAGAAAAGGCATAGCTCCGTGGGTGGCCGCTTCTTTCCCCCAAGTTGCGACACAGGGTAAAGAGGGGTACTCTTGGAGTTTATATGGCCATACCGTTAGAAAAAAATAAAAAGGCTTTTGCGTTCTGGGCCTGCTAATAGACGCTGGTCAGTATTCCATTTTGCACAGAAGCGCCAATTTTTCATCAAACAAATCTTTCCATAAACTGACACCTTTGTTTGACACACACAAAAACGCACCCTTACCTGTTGATTGGCACCCATACCTGTTGATGTGCATGGATCCACACCTGACTGAAGAATGAAGGATCATGGCTGCTGCCAGGAAGAAAAACAGCAAGGGTCCATTGTGATGTCATCATCCATGGATGCTGAAGGGTTCCATTGTGACACGCTTACTGTTCCATCTATTGAAATTTTCATGGAGGCTGCCATATATATTTTCTGGAGGCAGCCATTTTGTTTTGCAGTTAAACAGAGCTGTCATTTCAATGGATAAGAAATGCGGGGAAGGGTTAGGATTGTAGCCACAGAAGTCAGCATGGATGTATTCTAGTTTCTGAGCACTATTATTTATAGCTACAATGAAATTCTGCGTTAGAACCTGCTTTTGTATTCCTGGAGCAGGTAGAGCAACTGCAGAGGTGCTAAGTACATTCCATAATAGCACAGAACTTTGATTGGACAACAGGCGCATTCTCATTCTGCCAGCTACAATAATCCATAAAAGGTATGATATCTCATGATAGGTGGTGAGTTGCAGACGATAAAATGATCTGCACCTGCATTGCAGTGGCCAAAAAGCAAAAAAAAAAAAAGGCATAGTTCCGGCGGTGGCCGCTTCTTTCCCCTAAGTTGCGACAGAGGGTAAAGAGGGGTACTCTTGGAGTTTATATGGCCATACCGTCAGAAACAGATTAAAAGGCTTTTGTGTTCTGGGGCTGCTTATAGACGCTGGACAGTATTCCATTTTGCACAAAAGCGCCAATTTTTCCTTAAACAAATCTTTCCATAAACTGACACCTTTCTTTGACACACACAAACACGCACCCTTACCTGTTGATTGGCACCCATACCTGTTGATGTGCATGGATCCACACCTGACTGAAGAATGAAGGATCATGGCTGCTGCCAGGAAGAAAAACAGCAAGGGTCTATTGTGATGTCATCATCCATAGATGCTGAAGGGTTCCATTGTGACACGCTCAGTGTTCCATCTATTGAAAATTTCATGGAGGCTGCCATATTGATTTTCTGGAGGCAGCCATTTTGTTTTGCAGTTAAACAGAGCTGTCATTTCAATGGATAAGAAATGCTGGGAAGGGTTAGGATTTTAGCCATAGAAGTCAGCATGGATGTATTCTAGTTTCTGAGCACTATTATTTATAGCTACAATGAAATTCTGCGTTAGAACCTGCTTTTGTATTCCTGGAGCAGGTAGAGCAACTGCAGAGGTGCTAAGTACATTCCATAATAGCACAGAACTTTGATTGGACAACAGGCGCATTCTCATTCTGCCAGCTACAATAATCCATAAAAGGTATGATATCTCATGATAGGTGGTGAGTTGCAGATGATAAACTGATCTGCACCTGCATTGCAGTGGCCAAAAAGCAAAAACCAGAAAAGGCATAGCTCCGTGGGTGGCCGCTTCTTTCCCCCAAGTTGCGACACAGGGTAAAGAGGGGTACTCTTGGAGTTTATATGGCCATACCGTTAGAAAAAAATAAAAAGGCTTTTGCGTTCTGGGCCTGCTAATAGACGCTGGTCAGTATTCCATTTTGCACAGAAGCGCCAATTTTTCATCAAACAAATCTTTCCATAAACTGACACCTTTGTTTGACACACACAAAAACGCACCCTTACCTGTTGATTGGCACCCATACCTGTTGATGTGCATGGATCCACACCTGACTGAAGAATGAAGGATCATGGCTGCTGCCAGGAAGAAAAACACCAAGGGTCCATTGTGATGTCATCATCCATGGATGCTGAAGGGTTCCATTGTGACACGCTTACTGTTCCATCTATTGAAATTTTCATGGAGGCTGCCATATTGATTTTCTGGAGGCTGCCATATTGATTTTCTGGAGGCAGCCATTTTGTTTTGCAGTTAAACAGAGCTGTCATTTCAATGGATAAGAAATGCGGGGAAGGGTTAGGATTGTAGCCACAGAAGTCAGCATGGATGTATTCTAGTCTCTAAACACTATTGTTTATAGCTACAATGAAATTCTGCATTAGAACCTGCTTTTGGATTCCTGGAGCAGGTAGAGCAATTGCAGAGGTGCTAAGTAAATTCAATAATAGCACAGAACTTTGATTGGACAACAGGCGCATTCTCATTCTGCCAGCTACAATAAACCATAAAAGGTATGGTATCTCATGATAGGTGTTGAGTTGCAGACGATAAACTGATCTGCACCTGCATTGCAGTGGCCAAAAAGCAAAAAACAGAAAAGGCATATTCTCCGTCGGTGGCCGCTTCTTTCCCCCAAGTTGCGACAGAGAATAAAGAGGGGTACTCTTGGAGTTTATATGGCCATACCGTCAGAAACAGATAAGAAGGCTTTTGTATTCTGGGCCTGCTAATAGACGCTGGACAGTATTCCATTTTGCACAAAAGCGCCAATTTTTCCTTAAACAAATCTTTCCATAAACTGACACCTTTCTTTGACACACACAAACACGCACCCTTACCTGTTGATTGGCACCCATACCTGTTGATGTGCATGGATCCACACCTGACTGAAGAATGAAGGATCATGGCTGCTGCCAGGAAGAAAAACAGCAAGGGTCTATTGTGATGTCATCATCCATGGATGCTGAAGGGTTCCATTGTGACACGCTCAGTGTTCCATCTATTGAAATTTTCATGGAGGCTGCCATATTGATTTTCTGGAGGCAGCCATTTTGTTTTGCAGTTAAACAGAGCTGTCATTTCAATGGATAAGAAATGCTGGGAAGGGTTAGGATTGTAGCCACAGAAGTCAGCATGGATGTATTCTAGTCTCTGAGCACTATTGTTTATAGCTACAATGAAATTCTGCGTCAGAACCTTCTTTCGGATTCCTGGAGCAGGTAGAGCAATTGCAGAGGTGCTAAGTACATTCCATAATAGCACAGAACTTTGATTGGACAACAGGCGCATTCTCATTCTGCCAGCTAAAAAAATCCATAAAAGGTATGGTATCTCATGATAGGTGGTGAGTTGAAGACGATAAAATGATCTGCACCTGCATTGCAGTGGCCAAAAAGCAAAAAAAAGAAAAGGCATAGCTCCGGCGGTGGCCGCTTCTTTCCCCCAAGTTGCGACACAGGGTAAAGAGGGGTACTCTTGGAGTTTATATGGCCATACCGTCAGAAACAGATTAGAAGGCTTTTGTGTTCTGGGCCTGCTTATAGACGCTGGACAGTATTCCATTTTGCACAAAAGCGCCAATTTTTCCTTAAACAAATCTTTCCATAAACTGACACCTTTCTTTGACACACACAAACACGCACCCTTACCTGTTGATTGGCACCCATACCTGTTGATGTGCATGGATCCACACCTGACTGAAGAATGAAGGATCATGGCTGCTGCCAGGAAGAAAAACAGCAAGGGTCTATTGTGATGTCATCATCCATAGATGCTGAAGGGTTCCATTGTGACACGCTCAGTGTTCCATCTATTGAAATTTTCATGGAGGCTGCCATATTGATTTTCTGGAGGCAGCCATTTTGTTTTGCAGTTAAACAGAGCTGTCATTTCAATGGATAAGAAATGCTGGGAAGGGTTAGGATTTTAGCCACAGAAGTCAGCATGGATGTATTCTAGTTTCTGAGCACTATTATTTATAGCTACAATGAAATTCTGCGTTAGAACCTGCTTTTGTATTCCTGGAGCAGGTAGAGCAATTGCAGAGGTGCTAAGTACATTCCATAATAGCACAGAACTTTGATTGGACAACAGGCGCATTCTCATTCTGCCAGCTACAATAATCCATAAAAGGTATGGTATCTCATGATAGGTGGTGAGTTGCAGATGATAAACTGATCTGCACCTGCATTGCAGTGGCCAAAAAGTAAAAACCAGAAAAGGCATAGCTCCGTGGGTGGCCGCTTCTTTCCCCCAAGTTGCGACACAGGGTAAAGAGGGGTACTCTTGGAGTTTATATGGCCATACCGTTAGAAAAAAATAAAAAGGCTTTTGCGTTCTGGGCCTGCTAATAGACGCTGGTCAGTATTCCATTTTGCACAGAAGCGCCAATTTTTCATCAAACAAATCTTTCCATAAACTGACACCTTTGTTTGACACACACAAAAACACACCCTTACCTGTTGATTGGCACCCATACCTGTTGATGTGCATGGATCCACACCTGACTGAAGAATGAAGGATCATGGCTGCTGCCAGGAAGAAAAACAGCAAGGGTCCATTGTGATGTCATCATCCATGGATGCTGAAGGGTTCCATTGTGACACGCTTACTGTTCCATCTATTGAAATTTTCATGGAGGCTGCCATATTGATTTTCTGGAGGCAGCCATTTTGTTTTGCAGTTAAACAGAGCTGTCATTTCAATGGATAAGAAATGCTGGGAAGGGTTAGGATTGTAGCCACAGAAGTCAGCATGGATGTATTCTAGTCTCTGAGCACTATTATTTATAGCTACAATGAAATTCTGCGTTAGAACCTGCTTTTGTATTCCTGGAGCAGGTAGAGCAATTGCAGAGGTGCTAAGTACATTCCATAATAGCACAGAACTTTGATTGGACAACAGGCGCATTCTCATTCTGCCAGCTACAATAATCCATAAAAGGTATGGTATCTCATGATAGGTGGTGAGTTGCAGATGATAAACTGATCTGCACCTGCATTGCAGTGGCCAAAAAGCAAAAACCAGAAAAGGCATAGCTCCGTGGGTGGCCGCTTCTTTCCCCCAAGTTGCGACACAGGGTAAAGAGGGGTACTCTTGGAGTTTATATGGCCATACCGTTAGAAAAAAATAAAAGGCTTTTGCGTTCTGGGCCTGCTAATAGACGCTGGTCAGTATTCCATTTTGCACAGAAGCGCCAATTTTTCATCAAACAAATCTTTCCATAAACTGACACCTTTGTTTGACACACACAAACACGCACCCTTACCTGTTGATTGGCACCCATACCTGTTGATGTGCATGGATCCACACCTGACTGAAGAATGAAGGATCATGGCTGCTGCCAGGAAGAAAAACAGCAAGGGTCTATTGTGATGTCATCATCTATGGATGCTGAAGGGTTCCATTGTGACATGCTCAGTGTTCCATCTATTGAAATTTTCATGGAGGCTGCCATATTGATTTTCTGGAGGCAGCCATTTTGTTTTGCAGTTAAACAGAGCTGTCATTTCAATGGATAAGAAATGCTGGGAAGGGTTAGGATTGTAGCCACAGAAGTCAGCATGGATGTATTCTAGTCTCTGAGCACTATTGTTTATAGCTACAATGAAATTCTGCGTTAGAACCTGCTTTTGTATTCCTGGAGCAGGTAGAGCAATTGCAGAGGTGCTAAGTACATTCCATAATAGCACAGAACTTTGATTGGACAACAGGCGCATTCTCATTCTGCCAGCTACAATAATCCATAAAAGGTATGGTATCTCATGATAGGTGGTGAGTTGCAGATGATAAACTGATCTGCACCTGCATTGCAGTGGCCAAAAAGTAAAAACCAGAAAAGGCATAGCTCCGTGGGTGGCCGCTTCTTTCCCCCAAGTTGCGACACAGGGTAAAGAGGGGTACTCTTGGAGTTTATATGGCCATACCGTCAGAAACAGATAAGAAGGCTTTTGTATTCTGGGCCTGCTAATAGACGCTGGACAGTATTCCATTTTGCACAAAAGCGCCAATTTTTCCTTAAACAAATCTTTCCATAAACTGACACCTTTCTTTGACACACACAAACACGCACCCTTACCTGTTGATTGGCACCCATACCTGTTGATGTGCATGGATCCACACCTGACTGAAGAATGAAGGATCATGGCTGCTGCCAGGAAGAAAAACAGCAAGGGTCTATTGTGATGTCATCATCCATAGATGCTGAAGGGTTCCATTGTGACACGCTCATGTTCCATCTATTGAAATTTTCATGGAGGCTGCCATATTGATTTTCTGGAGGCAGCCATTTTGTTTTGCAGTTAAACAGAGCTGTCATTTCAATGGATAAGAAATGCTGGGAAGGGTTAGGATTTTAGCCACAGAAGTCAGCATGGATGTATTCTAGTTTCTGAGCACTATTATTTATAGCTACAATGAAATTCTGCGTTAGAACCTGCTTTTGTATTCCTGGAGCAGGTAGAGCAATTGCAGAGGTGCTAAGTACATTCCATAATAGCACAGAACTTTGATTGGACAACAGGCGCATTCTCATTCTGCCAGCTACAATAATCCATAAAAGGTATGGTATCTCATGATAGGTGTGAGTTGCAGATGATAAACTGATCTGCACCTGCATTGCAGTGGCCAAAAAGCAAAAACCAGAAAAGGCATAGCTCCGTGGGTGGCCGCTTCTTTCCCCCAAGTTGCGACACAGGGTAAAGAGGGGTACTCTTGGAGTTTATATGGCCATACCGTTAGAAAAAAATAAAAAGGCTTTTGCGTTCTGGGCCTGCTAATAGACGCTGGTCAGTATTCCATTTTGCACAGAAGCGCCAATTTTTCATCAAACAAATCTTTCATAAACTGACACCTTTGTTTGACACACACAAAAACGCACCCTTACCTGTTGATTGGCACCCATACCTGTTGATGTGCATGGATCCACACCTGACTGAAGAATGAAGGATCATGGCTGCTGCCAGGAAGAAAAACAGCAAGGGTCCATTGTGATGTCATCATCCATGGATGCTGAAGGGTTCCATTGTGACACGCTTACTGTTCCATCTATTGAAATTTTCATGGAGGCTGCCATATTGATTTTCTGGAGGCAGCCATTTTGTTTTGCAGTTAAACAGAGCTGTCATTTCAATGGATAAGAAATGCGGGGAAGGGTTAGGATTGTAGCCACAGAAGTCAGCATGGATGTATTCTAGTCTCTAAACACTATTGTTTATAGCTACAATGAAATTCTGCATTAGAACCTGCTTTTGGATTCCTGGAGCAGGTAGAGCAATTGCAGAGGTGCTAAGTAAATTCAATAATAGCACAGAACTTTGATTGGACAACAGGCGCATTCTCATTCTGCCAGCTAAAAAATCCATAAAAGGTATGGTATCTCATGATAGGTGGTGAGTTGAAGACGATAAAATGATCTGCACCTGCATTGCAGTGGCCAAAAAGCAAAAAAAAGAAAAGGCATAGCTCCGGCGGTGGCCGCTTCTTTCCCCCAAGTTGCGACAGAGGGTAAAGAGGGGTACTCTTGGAGTTTATATGGCCATACCGTCAGAAACAGATTAGAAGGCTTTTGTGTTCTGGGCCTGCTAATAGACGCTGGACAGTATTCCATTTTGCACAAAAGCGCCAATTTTTCCTTAAACAAATCTTTCCATAAACTGACACCTTTCTTTGACACACACAAACACGCACCCTTACCTGTTGATTGGCACCCATACCTGTTGATGTGCATGGATCCACACCTGACTGAAGAATGAAGGATCATGGCTGCTGCCAGGAAGAAAAACAGCAAGGGTCTATTGTGATGTCATCATCCATAGATGCTGAAGGGTTCCATTGTGACACGCTCAGTGTTCCATCTATTGAAATTTTCATGGAGGCTGCCATATTGATTTTCTGGAGGCAGCCATTTTGTTTTGCAGTTAAACAGAGCTGTCATTTCAATGGATAAGAAATGCTGGGAAGGGTTAGGATTTTAGCCACAGAAGTCAGCATGGATGTATTCTAGTTTCTGAGCACTATTATTTATAGCTACAATGAAATTCTGCGTTAGAACCTGCTTTTGTATTCCTGGAGCAGGTAGAGCAATTGCAGAGGTGCTAAGTACATTCCATAATAGCACAGAACTTTGATTGGACAACAGGCGCATTCTCATTCTGCCAGCTACAATAATCCATAAAAGGTATGGTATCTCATGATAGGTGGTGAGTTGCAGATGATAAACTGATCTGCACCTGCATTGCAGTGGCCAAAAAGCAAAAACCAGAAAAGGCATAGCTCCGTGGGTGGCCGCTTCTTTCCCCCAAGTTGCGACACAGGGTAAAGAGGGGTACTCTTGGAGTTTATATGGCCATACCGTCAGAAACAGATAAGAAGGCTTTTGTATTCTGGGCCTGCTAATAGACGCTGGACAGTATTCCATTTTGCACAAAAGCGCCAATTTTTCCTTAAACAAATCTTTCCATAAACTGACACCTTTCTTTGACACACACAAACACGCACCCTTACCTGTTGATTGGCACCCATACCTGTTGATGTGCATGGATCCACACCTGACTGAAGAATGAAGGATCATGGCTGCTGCCAGGAAGAAAAACAGCAAGGGTCCATTGTGATGTCATCATCCATGGATGCTGAAGGGTTCCATTGTGACACGCTTACTGTTCCATCTATTGAAATTTTCATGGAGGCTGCCATATTGATTTTCTGGAGGCAGCCATTTTGTTTTGCAGTTAAACAGAGCTGTCATTTCAATGGATAAGAAATGCTGGGAAGGGTTAGGATTGTAGCCACAGAAGTCAGCATGGATGTATTCTATTCTCTAAACACTATTGTTTATAGCTACAATGAAATTCTGCGTTAGAACCTGCTTTTGTATTCCTGGAGCAGGTAGAGCAATTGCAGAGGTGCTAAGTACATTCCATAATAGCACAGAACTTTGATTGGACAACAGGCGCATTCTCATTCTGCCAGCTACAATAATCCATAAAAGGTATGGTATCTCATGATAGGTGGTGAGTTGCAGATGATAAACTGATCTGCACCTGCATTGCAGTGGCCAAAAAGCAAAAACCAGAAAAGGCATAGCTCCGTGGGTGGCCGCTTCTTTCCCCCAAGTTGCGACACAGGGTAAAGAGGGGTACTCTTGGAGTTTATATGGCCATACCGTTAGAAAAAAATAAAAAGGCTTTTGCGTTCTGGGCCTGCTAATAGACGCTGGTCAGTATTTCATTTTGCACAGAAGCGCCAATTTTTCATCAAACAAATCTTTCCATAAACTGACACCTTTGTTTGACACACACAAAAACGCACCCTTACCTGTTGATTGGCACCCATACCTGTTGATGTGCATGGATCCACACCTGACTGAAGAATGAAGGATCATGGCTGCTGCCAGGAAGAAAAACAGCAAGGGTCCATTGTGATGTCATCATCCATGGATGCTGAAGGGTTCCATTGTGACACGCTTACTGTTCCATCTATTGAAATTTTCATGGAGGCTGCCATATTGATTTTCTGGAGGCAGCCATTTTGTTTTGCAGTTAAACAGAGCTGTCATTTCAATGGATAAGAAATGCGGGGAAGGGTTAGGATTGTAGCCACAGAAGTCAGCATGGATGTATTCTAGTCTCTAAACACTATTGTTTATAGCTACAATGAAATTCTGCATTAGAACCTGCTTTTGGATTCCTGGAGCAGGTAGAGCAATTGCAGAGGTGCTAAGTAAATTCAATAATAGCACAGAACTTTGATTGGACAACAGGCGCATTCTCATTCTGCCAGCTAAGAAAATCCATAAAAGGTATGGTATCTCATGATAGGTGGTGAGTTGAAGACGATAAAATGATCTGCACCTGCATTGCAGTGGCCAAAAAGCAAAAAAAAGAAAAGGCATAGCTCCGGCGGTGGCCGCTTCTTTCCCCCAAGTTGCGACAAGAGGTAAAGAGGGGTACTCTTGGAGTTTATATGGCCATACCGTTAGAAACAGATTAGAAGGCTTTTGTGTTCTGGGCCTGCTTATAGACGCTGGACAGTATTCCATTTTGCACAAAAGCGCCAATTTTTCCTTAAACAAATCTTTCCATAAACTGACACCTTTCTTTGACACACACAAACACGCACCCTTACCTGTTGATTGGCACCCATACCTGTTGATGTGCATGGATCCACACCTGACTGAAGAATGAAGGATCATGGCTGCTGCCAGGAAGAAAAACAGCAAGGGTCTATTGTGATGTCATCATCTATAGATGCTGAAGGGTTCCATTGTGACACGCTCAGTGTTCCATCTATTGAAATTTTCATGGAGGCTGCCATATTGATTTTCTGGAGGCAGCCATTTTGTTTTGCAGTTAAACAGAGCTGTCATTTCAATGGATAAGAAATGCTGGGAAGGGTTAGGATTTTAGCCACAGAAGTCAGCATGGATGTATTCTAGTTTCTGAGCACTATTATTTATAGCTACAATGAAATTCTGCGTTAGAACCTGCTTTTGTATTCCTGGAGCAGGTAGAGCAATTGCAGAGGTGCTAAGTACATTACATAATAGCACAGAACTTTGATTGGACAACAGGCGCATTCTCATTCTGCCAGCTACAATAATCCATAAAAGGTATGGTATCTAATGATAGGTGGTGAGTTGCAGATGATAAACTGATCTGCACCTGCATTGCAGTGGCCAAAAAGTAAAAACCAGAAAAGGCATAGCTCCGTGGGTGGCCGCTTCTTTCCCCCAAGTTGCGACACAGGGTAAAGAGGGGTTTTCTTGGAGTTTATATGGCCATACCGTCAGAAACAGATAAGAAGGCTTTTGTATTCTGGGCCTGCTAATAGACGCTGGACAGTATTCCATTTTGCACAAAAGCGCAAATTTTTCCTTAAACAAATCTTTCCATAAACTGACACCTTTCTTTGACACACACAAACACGCACCCTTACCTGTTGATTGGCACCCATACCTGTTGATGTGCATGGATCCACACCTGACTGAAGAATGAAGGATCATGGCTGCTGCCAGGAAGAAAAACAGCAAGGGTCTATTGTGATGTCATCATCCATGGATGCTGAAGGGTTCCATTGTGACACGCTCAATGTTCCATCTATTGAAATTTTCATGGAGGCTGCCATATTGATTTTCTGGAGGCAGCCATTTTGTTTTGCAGTTAAACAGAGCTGTCATTTCAATGGATAAGAAATGCTGGGAAGGGTTAGGATTTTAGCCACAGAAGTCAGCATGGATGTATTCTAGTTTCTGAGCACTATTATTTATAGCTACAATGAAATTCTGCGTTAGAACCTGCTTTTGTATTCCTGGAGCAGGTAGAGCAATTGCAGAGGTGCTAAGTACATTCCATAATAGCACAGAACTTTGATTGGACAACAGGCGCATTCTCATTCTGCCAGCTACAATAATCCATAAAAGGTATGGAATCTCATGATAGGTAGTGAGTTGCAGATGATAAACTGATCTGCACCTGCATTGCAGTGGCCAAAAAGCAAAAACCAGAAAAGGCATAGCTCCATGGGCGGCCGCTTCTTTCCCCCAAGTTGCGACACAGGGTAAAGAGGGGTACTCTTGGAGTTTATATGGCCATACCGTTAGAAAAAAATAAAAAGGCTTTTGCGTTCTGGGCCTGCTAATAGACGCTGGTCAGTATTTTTTATTTTGCACAGAAGCACCAATTTTTCATCAAACAAATCTTTTCATAAACTGACACCTTTGTTTGACACATACAAAAACGCACCCTTACCTGTTGATTGGCACCCATACCTTTTGATGTGCATGGATCCACACCTGACTGAAGAATGAAGGATCATGGCTGCTGCCAGGAAGAAAAACAGCAAGGGTCCATTGTGATGTCATCATCCATGGATGCTGAAGGGTTCCATTGTGACACGCTTACTGTTCCATCTATTGAAATTTTCATGGAGGCTGCCATATTGATTTTCTGGAGGCAGCCATTTTGTTTTGCAGTTAAACAGAGCTGTCATTTCAATGGATAAGAAATGCGGGGAAGGGTTAGGATTGTAGCCACAGAAGTCAGCATGGATGTATTCTAGTCTCTAAACACTATTGTTTATAGCTACAATGAAATTCTGCATTAGAACCTGCTTTTGGATTCCTGGAGCAGGTAGAGCAATTGCAGAGGTGCTAAGTAAATTCAATAATAGCACAGAACTTTGATTGGACAACAGGCGCATTCTCATTCTGCCAGCTAAGAAAATCCATAAAAGGTATGGTATCTCATGATAGGTGGTGAGTTGAAGACGATAAAATGATCTGCACCTGCATTGCAGTGGCCAAAAAGCAAAAAAAAGAAAAGGCATAGCTCCGGCGGTGGCCGCTTCTTTCCCCCAAGTTGCGACAAAGGGTAAAGAGGGGTACTCTTGGAGTTTATATGGCCATACCGTTAGAAACAGATTAGAAGGCTTTTGTGTTCTGGGCCTGCTTATAGACGCTGGACAGTATTCCATTTTGCACAAAAGCGCCAATTTTTCCTTAAACAAATCTTTCCATAAACTGACACCTTTCTTTGACACACACAAACACGCACCCTTACCTGTTGATTGGCACCCATACCTGTTGATGTGCATGGATCCACACCTGACTGAAGAATGAAGGATCATGGCTGCTGCCAGGAAGAAAAACAGCAAGGGTCTATTGTGATGTCATCATCCATAGATGCTGAATGGTTCCATTGTGACACGCTCAGTGTTCCATCTATTGAAATTTTCATGGAGGCTGCCATATTGATTTTCTGGAGGCAGCCATTTTGTTTTGCAGTTAAACAGAGCTGTCATTTCAATGGATAAGAAATGCTGGGAAGGGTTAGGATTTTAGCCACAGAAGTCAGCATGGATGTATTCTAGTTTCTGAGCACTATTATTTATAGCTACAATGAAATTCTGCGTTAGAACCTGCTTTTGTATTCCTGGAGCAGGTAGAGCAATTGCAGAGGTGCTAAGTACATTACATAATAGCACAGAACTTTGATTGGACAACAGGCGCATTCTCATTCTGCCAGCTACAATAATCCATAAAAGGTATGGTATCTCATGATAGGTGGTGAGTTGCAGATGATAAACTGATCTGCACCTGCATTGCAGTGGCCAAAAAGTAAAAACCAGAAAAGGCATAGCTCCGTGGGTGGCCGCTTCTTTCCCCCAAGTTGCGACACAGGGTAAAGAGGGGTTCTCTTGGAGTTTATATGGCCATACCGTCAGAAACAGATAAGAAGGCTTTTGTATTCTGGGCCTGCTAATAGACGCTGGACAGTATTCCATTTTGCACAAAAGCGCCAATTTTTCCTTAAACAAATCTTTCCATAAACTGACACCTTTCTTTGACACACACAAACACGCACCCTTACCTGTTGATTGGCACCCATACCTGTTGATGTGCATGGATCCACACCTGACTGAAGAATGAAGGATCATGGCTGCTGCCAGGAAGAAAAACAGCAAGGGTCTATTGTGATGTCATCATCCATAGATGCTGAAGGGTTCCATTGTGACACGCTCAATGTTCCATCTATTGAAATTTTCATGGAGGCTGCCATATTGATTTTCTGGAGGCAGCCATTTTGTTTTGCAGTTAAACAGAGCTGTCATTTCAATGGATAAGAAATGCTGGGAAGGGTTAGGATTTTAGCCACAGAAGTCAGCATGGATGTATTCTAGTTTCTGAGCACTATTATTTATAGCTACAATGAAATTCTGCGTTAGAACCTGCTTTTGTATTCCTGGAGCAGGTAGAGCAATTGCAGAGGTGCTAAGTACATTCCATAATAGCACAGAACTTTGATTGGACAACAGGCGCATTCTCATTCTGCCAGCTACAATAATCCATAAAAGGTATGGAATCTCATGATAGGTAGTGAGTTGCAGATGATAAACTGATCTGCACCTGCATTGCAGTGGCCAAAAAGCAAAAACCAGAAAAGGCATAGCTCCGTGGGCGGCCGCTTCTTTCCCCCAAGTTGCGACACAGGGTAAAGAGGGGTACTCTTGGAGTTTATATGGCCATACCGTTAGAAAAAAATAAAAAGGCTTTTGCGTTCTGGGCCTGCTAATAGACGCTGGTCAGTAATTTTTATTTTGCACAGAAGCACCAATTTTTCATCAAACAAATCTTTTCATAAACTGACACCTTTGTTTGACACATACAAAAACGCACCCTTACCTGTTGATTGGCACCCATACCTTTTGATGTGCATGGATCCACACCTGACTGAAGAATGAAGGATCATGGCTGCTGCCAGGAAGAAAAACAGCAAGGGTCCATTGTGATGTCATCATCCATGGATGCTGAAGGGTTCCATTGTGACACGCTTACTGTTCCATCTATTGAAATTTTCATGGAGGCTGCCATATTGATTTTCTGGAGGCAGCCATTTTGTTTTGCAGTTAAACAGAGCTGTCATTTCAATGGATAAGAAATGCGGGGAAGGGTTAGGATTGTAGCCACAGAAGTCAGCATGGATGTATTCTATTCTCTAAACACTATTGTTTATAGCTACAATGAAATTCTGCATTAGAACCTGCTTTTGGATTCCTGGAGCAGGTAGAGCAATTGCAGAGGTGCTAAGTAAATTCAATAATAGCACAGAACTTTGATTGGACAACAGGCGCATTCTCATTCTGCCAGCTAAGAAAATCCATAAAAGGTATGGTATCTCATGATAGGTGGTGAGTTGAAGACGATAAAATGATCTGCACCTGCATTGCAGTGGCCAAAAAGCAAAAAAAAGAAAAGGCATAGCTCCGGCGGTGGCCGCTTCTTTCCCCCAAGTTGCGACAAAGGGTAAAGAGGGGTACTCTTGGAGTTTATATGGCCATACCGTTAGAAACAGATTAGAAGGCTTTTGTGTTCTGGGCCTGCTTATAGACGCTGGACAGTATTCCATTTTGCACAGAAGCGCCAATTATTCATCAAACAAATCTTTCCATAAACTGACACCTTTGTTTGACACACACAAAAACGCACCCTTACCTGTTGATTGGCACCCATACCTGTTGATGTGCATGGATCCACACCTGACTGAAGAATGAAGGATCATGGCTGCTGCCAGGAAGAAAAACAGCAAGGGTCCATTGTGATGTCATCATCCATGGATGCTGAAGGGTTCCATTGTGACACGCTTACTGTTCCATCTATTGAAATTTTCATGGAGGCTGCCATATTGATTTTCTGGAGGCAGCCATTTTGTTTTGCAGTTAAACAGAGCTGTCATTTCAATGGATAAGAAATGCTGGGAAGGGTTAGGATTTTAGCCACAGAAGTCAGCATGGATGTATTCTAGTTTCTGAGCACTATTATTTATAGCTACAATGAAATTCTGCGTTAGAACCTGCTTTTGTATTCCTGGAGCAGGTAGAGCAATTGCAGAGGTGCTAAGTACATTCCATAATAGCACAGAACTTTGATTGGACAACAGGCGCATTCTCATTCTGCCAGCTACAATAATCCATAAAAGGTATGGTATCTCATGATAGGTGGTGAGTTGCAGACGATAAACTGATCTGCACCTGCATTGCAGTGGCCAAAAAGCAAAAAACAGAAAAGGCATATCTCCGTCGGTGGCCGCTTCTTTCCCCCAAGTTGCGACAGAGAATAAAGAGGGGTACTCTTGGAGTTTATATGGCCATACCGTCAGAAACAGATAAGAAGGCTTTTGTATTCTGGGCCTGCTAATAGACGCTGGACAGTATTCCATTTTGCACAAAAGCGCAAATTTTTCCTTAAACAAATCTTTCCATAAACTGACACCTTTCTTTGACACACACAAACACGCACCCTTACCTGTTGATTGGCACCCATACCTGTTGATGTGCATGGATCCACACCTGACTGAAGAATGAAGGATCATGGCTGCTGCCAGGAAGAAAAACAGCAAGGGTCTATTGTGATGTCATCATCCATAGATGCTGAATGGTTCCATTGTGACACGCTCAGTGTTCCATCTATTGAAATTTTCATGGAGGCTGCCATATTGATTTTCTGGAGGCAGCCATTTTGTTTTGCAGTTAAACAGAGCTGTCATTTCAATGGATAAGAAATGCTGGGAAGGGTTAGGATTTTAGCCACAGAAGTCAGCATGGATGTATTCTAGTTTCTGAGCACTATTATTTATAGCTACAATGAAATTCTGCGTTAGAACCTGCTTTTGTATTCCTGGAGCAGGTAGAGCAATTGCAGAGGTGCTAAGTACATTACATAATAGCACAGAACTTTGATTGGACAACAGGCGCATTCTCATTCTGCCAGCTACAATAATCCATAAAAGGTATGGTATCTCATGATAGGTGGTGAGTTGCAGATGATAAACTGATCTGCACCTGCATTGCAGTGGCCAAAAAGTAAAAACCAGAAAAGGCATAGCTCCGTGGGTGGCCGCTTCTTTCCCCCAAGTTGCGACACAGGGTAAAGAGGGGTACTCTTGGAGTTTATATGGCCATACCGTTAGAAAAAGATTAAAAGGCTTTTGCGTTCTGGGCCTGCTAATAGACGCTGGTCAGTATTCCATTTTGCACAGAAGCGCCAATTTTTCATCAAACAAATCTTTCCATAAACTGACACCTTTGTTTGACACACACAAACACGCACCCTTACCTGTTGATTGGCACCCATACCTGTTGATGTGCATGGATCCACACCTGACTGAAGAATGAAGGATCATGGCTGCTGCCAGGAAGAAAAACAGCAAGGGTCTATTGTGATGTCATCATCCATAGATGCTGAATGGTTCCATTGTGACACGCTCAGTGTTCCATCTATTGAAATTTTCATGGAGGCTGCCATATTGATTTTCTGGAGGCAGCCATTTTGTTTTGCAGTTAAACAAAACTGTCATTTCAATGGATAAGAAATGCTGGGAAGGGTTAGGATTTTAGGCACAGAAGTCAGCATGGATGTATTCTAGTTTCTGAGCACTATTATTTATAGCTACAATGAAATTCTGCGTTAGAACCTGCTTTTGTTTTCCTGGAGCATGTAGAGCAATTGCAGAGGTGCTAAGTACATTCCATAATAGCACAGAACTTTGATTGGACAACAGGCGCATTCTCATTCTGCCAGCTACAATAATCCATAAAAGGTATGGTATCTCATGATAGGTGGTGAGTTGCAGATGATAAACTGATCTGCACCTGCATTGCAGTGGCCAAAAAGCAAAAACCAGAAAAGGCATAGCTCCGTGGGTGGCCGCTTCTTTCCCCCAAGTTGCGACACAGGGTAAAGAGGGGTACTCTTGGAGTTTATATGGCCATACCGTTAGAAAAAAATAAAAAGGCTTTTGCGTTCTGGGCCTGCTAATAGACGCTGGTCAGTATTCCATTTTGCACAGAAGCGCCAATTTTTCATCAAACAAATCTTTCCATAAACTGACACCTTTGTTTGACACACACAAAAACGCACCCTTACCTGTTGATTGGCACCCATACCTGTTGATGTGCATGGATCCACACCTGACTGAAGAATGAAGGATCATGGCTGCTGCCAGGAAGAAAAACAGCAAGGGTCCTTTGTGATGTCATCATCCATGGATGCTGAAGGGTTCCATTGTGACAAGCTTACTGTTCCATCTATTGAAATTTTCATGGAGGCTGCCATATTGATTTTCTGGAGGCAGCCATTTTGTTTTGCAGTTAAACAGAGCTGTCATTTCAATGGATAAGAAATGCGGGGAAGGGTTAGGATTGTAGCCACAGAAGTCAGCATGGATGTATTCTAGTCTCTAAACACTATTGTTTATAGCTACAATGAAATTCTGCATTAGAACCTGCTTTTGGATTCCTGGAGCAGGTAGAGCAATTGCAGAGGTGCTAAGTAAATTCAATAATAGCACAGAACTTTGATTGGACAACAGGCGCATTCTCATTCTGCCAGCTACAATAAACCATAAAAGGTATGGTATTGTCAATACCAGAGCTTTGGGACATTCTCACAGCTCTGTTTCTCCACCCCTGTGATGATGTCACTACTAGAGCTGGGAGGAGTTCTCACTACTCTGTTTACTTTTGGTTTCTTTCACCACAGCTGTTCTTCATGTGTCTGATTTCCCTCCCTTTATATCACCCCTCCTCCTATGATAGGATGTGGATTATAGTTCTCACTTCAGTTGTAGCTCTTGCTTTTGTTTCTTCACTTTTAGCTATCAGTTCACTGGACCTGTGTTCTGCTGCAGCTAGCACTCCGGATATTGCCAGCCTGTCCTTGGATCCGTCTTCTCTGCGGCTGCAACACCGTCAGCTAAGTGTGCAGACATTGTTGTGTTCCTGTTTATTTTCTGACTGGATCTGAGGTGGCCACGGTTCCCTCCATATACTGAGTCGGGCACTGGTGGCCGTGCCCCTTCCACTATTGTAGGGGTTACAGTGGTCATTAGTCTTAGGCACGTGGGCATGCCTCGTTCCGCCATTTGGATCCGGGCATGTGCTTTAGCAGAATAGGGAGAGCGTTGAGGGTCGGACAGGGGTCACCCGTTATCCTCCCTAGTTCTGGGTCCAGTCAGTAGCTCTTTACTGTGTATTACTATTGTTGCTCACATACAGCCGTGACAGGTATCTCATGATAGGTGTTGAGTTGCAGACGATAAACTGATCTGCACCTGCATTGCAGTGGCCAAAAAGCAAAAAACAGAAAAGGCATATTCTCCATCGGTGGCCGCTTCTTTCCCTCAAGTTGCGACAGAGAATAAAGAGGGGTACTCTTGGAGTTTATATGGCCATACCGTCAGAAACAGATAAGAAGGCTTTTGTATTCTGGGCCTGCTAATAGACGCTGGACAGTATTCCATTTTGCACAAAAACGCCAATTTTTCCTTAAACAAATCTTTCCATAAACTGACACCTTTCTTTGACACACACAAACACGCACCCTTACCTGTTGATTGGCACCCATACCTGTTAATGTGCATGGATCCACACCTGACTGAAGAATGAAGGATCATGGCTGCTGCCAGGAAGAAAAACAGCAAGGGTCTATTGTGATGTCATCATCCATAGATGCTGAAGGGTTCCATTGTGACACGCTCAGTGTTCCATCTATTGAAATTTTCATGGAGGCTGCCATATTGATTTTCTGGAGGCAGCCATTTTGTTTTGCAGTTAAACAGAGCTGTCATTTCAATGGATAAGAAATGCTGGGAAGGGTTAGGATTTAGCCACAGAAGTCAGCATGGATGTATTCTAGTTTCTGAGCACTATTATTTATAGCTACAATGAAATTCTGCGTTAGAACCTGCTTTTGTATTCCTGGAGCAGGTAGAGCAATTGCAGAGGTGCTAAGTACATTCCATAATAGCACAGAACTTTGATTGGACAACAGGCGCATTCTCATTCTGCCAGCTACAATAAACCATAAAAGGTATGGTATCTCATGATAGGTGTTGAGTTGCAGACAATAAACTGATCTGCACCTGCATTGCAGTGGCCAAAAAGCAAAAAACAGAAAAGGCATATTCTCCGTCGGTGGCCGCTTCTTTCCCCCAAGTTGCGACAGAGAATAAAGAGGGGTTTTCTTGGAGTTTATATGGCCATACCGTCAGAAACAGATAAGAAGGCTTTTGTATTCTGGGCCTGCTAATAGACGCTGGACAGTATTCCATTTTGCACAAAAGCGCCAATTTTTCCTTAAACAAATCTTTCCATAAACTGACACCTTTCTTTGACACACACAAACACGCACCCTTACCTGTTGATTGGCACCCATACCTGTTGATGTGCATGGATCCACACCTGACTGAAGAATGAAGGATCATGGCTGCTGCCAGGAAGAAAAACAGCAAGGGTCTATTGTGATGTCATCATCCATGGATGCTGAAGGGTTCCATTGTGACATGCTCAGTGTTCCATCTATTGAAATTTTCATGGAGGCTGCCATATTGATTTTCTGGAGGCAGCCATTTTGTTTTGCAGTTAAACAGAGCTGTCATTTCAATGGATAAGAAATGCTGGGAAGGGTTAGGATTGTAGCTACAGAAGTCAGCATGGATGTATTCTAGTCTCTGAGCACTATTGTTTATAGCTACAATTAAATTCTGCGTCAGAACCTTCTTTCGGATTCCTGGAGCAGGTAGAGCAATTGCAGAGGTGCTAAGTACATTCCATAATAGCACAGAACTTTGATTGGACAACAGGCGCATTCTCATTCTGCCAGCTAAAAAAATCCATAAAAGGTATGGTATCTTATGATAGGTGGTGAGTTGAAGACGATAAAATGATCTGCACCTGCATTGCAGTGGCCAAAAAGCAAAAAAAAGAAAAGGCATAGCTCCGGCGGTGGCCGCTTCTTTCCCCCAAGTTGCGACAGAGGGTAAAGAGGGGTACTCTTGGAGTTTATATGGCCATACTGTCAGAAACAGATTAGAAGGCTTTTGTGTTCTGGGCCTGCTTATAGACGCTGGACAGTATTCCATTTTGCACAAAAGCGCCAATTTTTCCTTAAACAAATCTTTCCATAAACTGACACCTTTCTTTGACACACACAAACACGCACCCTTACCTGTTGATTGGCACCCATACCTGTTGATGTGCATGGATCCACACCTGACTGAAGAATGAAGGATCATGGCTGCTGCCAGGAAGAAAAACAGCAAGGGTCTATTGTGATGTCATCATCCATAGATGCTGAAGGGTTCCATTGTGACACGCTCAGTGTTCCATCTATTGAAATTTTCATGGAGGCTGCCATATTGATTTTCTGGAGGCAGCCATTTTGTTTTGCAGTTAAACAGAGCTGTCATTTCAATGGATAAGAAATGCTGGGAAGGGTTAGGATTTTAGCCACAGAAGTCAGCATGGATGTATTCTAGTTTCTGAGCACTATTATTTATAGCTACAATGAAATTCTGCGTTAGAACCTGCTTTTGTATTCCTGGAGCAGGTAGAGCAATTGCAGAGGTGCTAAGTACATTCCATAATAGCACAGAACTTTGATTGGACAACAGGCACATTCTCATTCTGCCAGCTACAATAAACCATAAAAGGTATGGTATCTCATGATAGGTGTTGAGTTGCAGACGATAAACTGATCTGCACCTGCATTGCAGTGGCCAAAAAGCAAAAAACAGAAAAGGCATATTCTCCGTCGGTGGCCGCTTCATTCCCCCAAGTTGCGACAGAGAATAAAGAGGGGTTTTCTTGGAGTTTATATGGCCATACCGTCAGAAACAGATAAGAAGGCTTTTGTATTCTGGGCCTGCTAATAGACGCTGGACAGTATTCCATTTTGCACAAAAGCGCCAATTTTTCCTTAAACAAATCTTTCCATAAACTGACACCTTTCTTTGACACACACAAACACGCACCCTTACCTGTTGATTGGCACCCATACCTGTTGATGTGCATGGATCCACACCTGACTGAAGAATGAAGGATCATGGCTGCTGCCAGGAAGAAAAACAGCAAGGGTCTATTGTGATGTCATCATCCATGGATGCTGAAGGGTTCCATTGTGACATGCTCAGTGTTCCATCTATTGAATTTTTCATGGAGGCTGCCATATTGATTTTCTGGAGGCAGCCATTTTGTTTTGCAGTTAAACAGAGCTGTCATTTCAATGGATAAGAAATGCTGGGAAGGGTTAGGATTGTAGCTACAGAAGTCAGCATGGATGTATTCTAGTCTCTGAGCACTATTGTTTATAGCTACAATTAAATTCTGCGTCAGAACCTTCTTTCGGATTCCTGGAGCAGGTAGAGCAATTGCAGAGGTGCTAAGTACATTCCATAATAGCACAGAACTTTGATTGGACAACAGGCGCATTCTCATTCTGCCAGCTAAAAAAATCCATAAAAGGTATGGTATCTTATGATAGGTGGTGAGTTGAAGACGATAAAATGATCTGCACCTGCATTGCAGTGGCCAAAAAGCAAAAAAAAGAAAAGGCATAGCTCCAGCGGTGGCCGCTTCTTTCCCCCAAGTTGCGACAGAGGGTAAAGAGGGGTACTCTTGGAGTTTATATGGCCATACCGTCAGAAACAGATTAGAAGGCTTTTGTGTTCTGGGCCTGCTTATAGACGCTGGACAGTATTCCATTTTGCACAAAAGCGCCAATTTTTCCTTAAACAAATCTTTCCATAAACTGACACCTTTCTTTGACACACACAAACACGCACCCTTACCTGTTGATTGGCACCCATACCTGTTGATGTGCATGGATCCACACCTGACTGAAGAATGAAGGATCATGGCTGCTGCCAGGAAGAAAAACAGCAAGGGTCTATTGTGATGTCATCATCCATAGATGCTGAAGGGTTCCATTGTGACACGCTCAGTGTTCCATCTATTGAAATTTTCATGGAGGCTGCCATATTGATTTTCTGGAGGCAGCCATTTTGTTTTGCAGTTAAACAGAGCTGTCATTTCAATGGATAAGAAATGCTGGGAAGGGTTAGGATTGTAGCCACAGAAGTCAGCATGGATGTATTCTAGTTTCTGAGCACTATTATTTATAGCTACAATGAAATTCTGCGTTAGAACCTGCTTTTGTATTCCTGGAGCAGGTAGAGCAATTGCAGAGGTGCTAAGTACATTCCATAATAGCACAGAACTTTGATTGGACAACAGGCACATTCTCATTCTGCCAGCTACAATAAACCATAAAAGGTATGGTATCTCATGATAGGTGTTGAGTTGCAGACGATAAACTGATCTGCACCTGCATTGCAGTGGCCAAAAAGCAAAAAACAGAAAAGGCATATTCTCCGTCGGTGGCCGCTTCATTCCCCCAAGTTGCGACAGAGAATAAAGAGGGGTTCTCTTGGAGTTTATATGGCCATACCGTCAGAAACAGATAAGAAGGCTTTTGTATTCTGGGCCTGCTAATAGACGCTGGACAGTATTCCATTTTGCACAAAAGCGCCAATTTTTCCTTAAACAAATCTTTCCATAAACTGACACCTTTCTTTGACACACACAAACACGCACCCTTACCTGTTGATTGGCACCCATACCTGTTGATGTGCATGGATCCACACCTGACTGAAGAATGAAGGATCATGGCTGCTGCCAGGAAGAAAAACAGCAAGGGTCTATTGTGATGTCATCATCCATGGATGCTGAAGGGTTCCATTGTGACATGCTCAGTGTTCCATCTATTGAATTTTTCATGGAGGCTGCCATATTGATTTTCTGGAGGCAGCCATTTTGTTTTGCAGTTAAACAGAGCTGTCATTTCAATGGATAAGAAATGCTGGGAAGGGTTAGGATTGTAGGCACAGAAGTCAGCATGGATGTATTCTAGTCTCTGAGCACTATTGTTTATAGCTACAATTAAATTCTGCGTCAGAACCTTCTTTCGGATTCCTGGAGCAGGTAGAGCAATTGCAGAGGTGCTAAGTACATTCCATAATAGCACAGAACTTTGATTGGACAACAGGCGCATTCTCATTCTGCCAGCTAAAAAAATCCATAAAAGGTATGGTATCTCATGATAGGTGGTGAGTTGCAGATGATAAACTGATCTGCACCTGCATTGCAGTGGCCAAAAAGCAAAAAACAGAAAAGGCATATTCTCCGTCGGTGGCCGCTTCTTTCCCCCAAGTTGCGACACAGGGTAAAGAGGGGTACTCTTGGAGTTTATATGGCCATACCCATACCTGTTGATGTGCATGGATCCACACCTGACTGAAGAATTAAGGATCATGGCTGCTGCCAGGAAGAAAAACAGCAAGGGTCCATTGTGATGTCATCATCAATTGATGCTGAAGGGTTCCATTGTGACACGCTTACTGTTCCATCTAAGTACATACCAGGTGCTAAGTACATACCATAATAGCAAAGAACTTTGATTGGACAACAGGCGCATTCTCATTCTGTCAGCTAAGAAAATCCATAAAAGGTATGGTATCTCATGATAGGTGGTGAGTTGAAGACGATAAAATGATCTGCACCCGCATTGCAGTGGCCAAAAAGCAAAAAAAATAAAAGGCATAGCTCCGGCGGTGGCCGCTTCTTTCCCCCAAGTTGCGACAAGGGTAAAGAGGGGTACTCTTGGAGTTTATATGGCCATACCGTTAGAAACAGATAAGAAGGCTTTTGTGTTCTGGGCCTGCTTATAGACGCTGGACAGTATTCCATTTTGCACAAAAGCGCCAATTTTTCCTTAAACAAATCTTTCCATAAACTGACACCTTTCTTTGACACACACAAACACGCACCCTTACCTGTTGATTGGCACCCATACCTGTTGATGTGCATGGATCCACACCTGACTGAAGAATGAAGGATCATGGCTGCTGCCAGGAAGAAAAACAGCAAGGGTCTATTGTGATGTCATCATCCATGGATGCTGAAGGGTTCCATTGTGACACGCTCAGTGTTCCATCTATTGAAATTTTCATGGAGGCTGCCATATTGATTTTCTGGAGGCAGCCATTTTGTTTTGCAGTTAAACAGAGCTGTCATTTCAATGGATAAGAAATGCTGGGAAGGGTTAGGATTTTAGGCACAGAAGTCAGCATGGATGTATTCTAGTTTCTGAGCACTATTATTTATAGCTACAATGAAATTCTGCGTTAGAACCTGCTTTTGTTTTCCTGGAGCAGGTAGAGCAATTGCAGAGGTGCTAAGTACATTCCATAATAGCACAGAACTTTGATTGGACAACAGGCGCATTCTCATTCTGCCAGCTACAATAATCCATAAAAGGTATGGTATCTCATGATAGGTGGTGAGTTGCAGATGATAAACTGATCTGCACCTGCATTGCAGTGGCCAAAAAGCAAAAACCAGAAAAGGCATAGCTCCGTGGGTGGCCGCTTCTTTCCCCCAAGTTGCGACACAGGGTAAAGAGGGGTACTCTTGGAGTTTATATGGCCATACCGTTAGAAAAAAATAAAAAGGCTTTTGCGTTCTGGGCCTGCTAATAGACGCTGGTCAGTATTCCATTTTGCACAGAAGCGCCAATTTTTCATCAAACAAATCTTTCCATAAACTGACACCTTTGTTTGACACACACAAAAACGCACCCTTACCTGTTGATTGGCACCCATACCTGTTGATGTGCATGGATCCACACCTGACTGAAGAATGAAGGATCATGGCTGCTGCCAGGAAGAAAAACAGCAAGGGTCCATTGTGATGTCATCATCCATTGATGCTGAAGGGTTCCATTGTGACACGCTTACTGTTCCATCTATTGAAATTTTCATGGAGGCTGCCATATTGATTTTCTGGAGGCAGCCATTTTGTTTTGCAGTTAAACAGAGCTGTCATTTCAATGGATAAGAAATGCGGGGAAGGGTTAGGATTGTAGCCACAGAAGTCAGCATGGATGTATTCTAGTCTCTAAACACTATTGTTTATAGCTACAATGAAATTCTGCATTAGAACCTGCTTTTGGATTCCTGGAGCAGGTAGAGCAATTGCAGAGGTGCTAAGTAAATTCAATAATAGCACAGAACTTTGATTGGACAACAGGCGCATTCTCATTCTGCCAGCTACAATAAACCATAAAAGGTATGGTATCTCATGATAGGTGGTGAGTTGCAGACGATAAACTGATCTGCACCTGCATTGCAGTGGCCAAAAAGCAAAAAACAGAAAAGGCATAGCTCCGTCGGTGGCCGCTTCTTTCCCCCAAGTTGCGACAGAGGATAAAGAGGGGTACTCTTGGAGTTTATATGGCCATACCGTCAGAAACAGATAAGAAGGCTTTTGTGTTCTGGGCCTGCTAATAGACGCTGGACAGTATTCCATTTTGCACAAAAGCGCCAATTTTTCCTTAAACAAATCTTTCCATAAACTGACACCTTTCTTTGACACACACAAACACGCACCCTTACCTGTTGATTGGCACCCATACCTGTTGATGTGCATGGATCCACACCTGACTGAAGAATGAAGGATCATGGCTGCTGCCAGGAAGAAAAACAGCAAGGGTCTATTGTGATGTCATCATCTATGGATGCTGAAGGGTTCCATTGTGACACGCTCAGTGTTCCATCTATTGAAATTTTCATGGAGGCTGCCATATTGATTTTCTGGAGGCAGCCATTTTGTTTTGCAGTTAAACAGAGCTGTCATTTCAATGGATAAGAAATGCTGGGAAGGGTTAGGATTTTAGCCACAGAAGTCAGCATGGATGTATTCTAGTTTCTGAGCACTATTATTTATAGCTACAATGAAATTCTGCGTTAGAACCTGCTTTTGTATTCCTGGAGCAGGTAGAGCAATTGCAGAGGTGCTAAGTACATTCCATAATAGCACAGAACTTTGATTGGACAACAGGCGCATTCTCATTCTGCCAGCTACAATAATCCATAAAAGGTATGGTATCTCATGATAGGTGGTGAGTTGCAGATAATAAACTGATCTGCACCTGCATTGCAGTGGCCAAAAAGCAAAAACCAGAAAAGGCATAGCTCCGTGGGTGGCCGCTTCTTTCCCCCAAGTTGCGACACAGGGTAAAGAGGGGTACTCTTGGAGTTTATATGGCCATACCGTTAGAAAAAAATAAAAAGGCTTTTGCGTTCTGGGCCTGCTAATAGACGCTGGTCAGTATTCCATTTTGCACAGAAGCGCCAATTTTTCATCAAACAAATCTTTCCATAAACTGACACCTTTGTTTGACACACACAAAAACGCACCCTTACCTGTTGATTGGCACCCATACCTGTTGATGTGCATGGATCCACACCTGACTGAAGAATGAAGGATCATGGCTGCTGCCAGGAAGAAAAACAGCAAGGGTCCATTGTGATGTCATCATCCATGGATGCTGAAGGGTTCCATTGTGACACGCTTACTGTTCCATCTATTGAAATTTTCATGGAGGCTGCCATATTGATTTTCTGGAGGCAGCCATTTTGTTTTGCAGTTAAACAGAGCTGTCATTTCAATGGATAAGAAATGCGGGGAAGGGTTAGGATTGTAGCCACAGAAGTCAGCATGGATGTATTCTAGTCTCTAAACACTATTGTTTATAGCTACAATGAAATTCTGCATTAGAACCTGCTTTTGGATTCCTGGAGCAGGTAGAGCAATTGCAGAGGTGCTAAGTAAATTCAATAATAGCACAGAACTTTGATTGGACAACAGGCGCATTCTCATTCTGCCAGCTACAATAAACCATAAAAGGTATGGTATCTCATGATAGGTGTTGAGTTGCAGACGATAAACTGATCTGCACCTGCATTGCAGTGGCCAAAAAGCAAAAAACAGAAAAGGCATATTCTCCGTCGGTGGCCGCTTCTTTCCCCCAAGTTGCGACAGAGAATAAAGAGGGGTACTCTTGGAGTTTATATGGCCATACCGTCAGAAACAGATTAGACGGCTTTTGTGTTCTGGGCCTGCTTATAGACGCTGGACAGTATTCCATTTTGCACAAAAGCGCCAATTTTTCCTTAAACAAATCTTTCCATAAACTGACACCTTTGTTTGACACACACAAACACGCACCCTTACCTGTTGATTGGCACCCATACCTGTTGATGTGCATGGATCCACACCTGACTGAAGAATGAAGGATCATGGCTGCTGCCAGGAAGAAAAACAGCAAGGGTCTATTGTAAAGTCATCATCTATGGATGCTGAAGGGTTCCATTGTGACAAGCTCAGTGTTCCATCTATTGAAATTTTCATGGAGGCTGCCATATTGATTTTCTGGAGGCAGTCATTTTGTTTTGCAGTTAAACAGAGCTGTCATTTCAATGGATAAGAAATGCTGGGAAGGGTTAGGATTTTAGGCACAGAAGTCAGCATGGATGTATTCTAGTTTCTGAGCACTATTATTTATAGCTACAATGAAATTCTGCGTTAGAACCTGCTTTTGTATTCCTGGAGCAGGTAGAGCAATTGCAGAGGTGCTAAGTACATTCCATAATAGCACAGAACTTTGATTGGACAACAGGCGCATTCTCATTCTGCCAGCTACAATAATCCATAAAAGGTATGGTATCTCATGATAGGTGGTGAGTTGCAGATGATAAACTGATCTGCACCTGCATTGCAGTGGCCAAAAAGCAAAAACCAGAAAAGGCATAGCTCCGTGGGTGGCCGCTTCTTTCCCCCAAGTTGCGACACAGGGAAAAGAGGGGTGCTCTTGGAGTTTATATGGCCATACCGTTAGAAAAAAATAAAAAGGCTTTTGCGTTCTGGGCCTGCTAATAGACGCTGGTCAGTATTCCATTTTGCACAGAAGCGCCAATTTTTCATCAAACAAATCTTTCCATAAACTGACACCTTTGTTTGACACACACAAAAACGCACCCTTACCTGTTGATTGGCACCCATACCTGTTGATGTGCATGGATCCACACCTGACTGAAGAATGAAGGATCATGGCTGCTGCCAGGAAGAAAAACAGCAAGGGTCCATTGTGATGTCATCATCAATTGATGCTGAAGGGTTCCATTGTGACACGCTTACTGTTCCATCTATTGAAATTTTCATGGAGGCTGCCATATTGATTTTCTGGAGGCAGCCATTTTGTTTTGCAGTTAAACAGAGCTGTCATTTCAATGGATAAGAAATGCGGGGAAGGGTTAGGATTGTAGCCACAGAAGTCAGCATGGATGTATTCTAGTCTCTAAACACTATTGCTTATAGCTACAATGAAATTCTGCATTAGAACCTGCTTTTGGATTCCTAGAGCAGGTAGAGCAATTGCAGAGGTTCTAAGTAAATTCAATAATAGCACAGAACTTTGATTGGACAACAGGCGCATTCTCATTCTGCCAGCTACAATAAACCATAAAAGGTATGGTATCTCATGATAGGTGTTGAGTTGCAGACGATAAACTGATCTGCACCTGCATTGCAGTGGCCAAAAAGCAAAAAACAGAAAAGGCATATTCTCCGTCGGTGGCCGCTTCTTTCCCCCAAGTTGCGACACAGGGTAAAGAGGGGTACTCTTGGAGTTTATATGGCCATACCCATACCTGTTGATGTGCATGGATCCACACCTGACTGAAGAATTAAGGATCATGGCTGCTGCCAGGAAGAAAAACAGCAAGGGTCCATTGTGATGTCATCATCAATTGATGCTGAAGGGTTCCATTGTGACACGCTTACTGTTCCATCTAAGTACATACCAGGTGCTAAGTACATACCATAATAGCAAAGAACTTTGATTGGACAACAGGCGCATTCTCATTCTGCCAGCTAAGAAAATCCATAAAAGGTATGGTATCTCATGATAGGTGGTGAGTTGAAGACGATAAAATGATCTGCACCCGCATTGCAGTGGCCAAAAAGCAAAAAAAAGAAAAGGCATAGCTCCCGCGGTGGCCGCTTCTTTCCCCCAAGTTGCGACAAAGGGTAAAGAGGGGTACTCTTGGAGTTTATATGGCCATACCGTTAGAAACAGATTAGAAGGCTTTTGTGTTCTGGGCCTGCTTATAGACGCTGGACAGTATTCCATTTTGCACAAAAGCGCCAATTTTTCCTTAAACAAATCTTTCCATAAACTGACACCTTTCTTTGACACACACAAACACGCACCCTTACCTGTTGATTGGCACCCATACCTGTTGATGTGCATGGATCCACACCTGACTGAAGAATGAAGGATCATGGCTGCTGCCAGGAAGAAAAACAGCAAGGGTCTATTGTGATGTCATCATCCATAGATGCTGAATGGTTCGATTGTGACACGTTCAGTGTTCCATCTATTGAATATTTCATGGAGGCTGCCATATTGATTTTCTGGAGGCAGCCATTTTGTTTTGCAGTTAAACAAAACTGTCATTTCAATGGATAAGAAATGCTGGGAAGGGTTAGGATTTTAGGCACAGAAGTCAGCATGGATGTATTCTAGTTTCTGAGCACTATTATTTATAGCTACAATGAAATTCTGCGTTAGAACCTGCTTTTGTTTTCCTGGAGCAGGTAGAGCAATTGCAGAGGTGCTAAGTACATTCCATAATAGCACAGAACTTTGATTGGACAACAGGCGCATTCTCATTCTGCCAGCTACAATAATCCATAAAAGGTATGGTATCTCATGATAGGTGGTGAGTTGCAGATGATAAACTGATCTGCACCTGCATTGCAGTGGCCAAAAAGCAAAAACCAGAAAAGGCATAGCTCCGTGGGTGGCCGCTTCTTTCCCCCAAGTTGCGACACAGGGTAAAGAGGGGTACTCTTGGAGTTTATATGGCCATACCGTTAGAAAAAAATAAAAAGGCTTTTGCGTTCTGGGCCTGCTAATAGACGCTGGTCAGTATTCCATTTTGCACAGAAGCGCCAATTTTTCATCAAACAAATCTTTCCATAAACTGACACCTTTGTTTGACACACACAAAAACGCACCCTTACCTGTTGATTGGCACCCATACCTGTTGATGTGCATGGATCCACACCTGACTGAAGAATGAAGGATCATGGCTGCTGCCAGGAAGAAAAACAGCAAGGGTCCATTGTGATGTCATCATCCATGGATGCTGAAGGGTTCCATTGTGACAAGCTTACTGTTCCATCTATTGAAATTTTCATGGAGGCTGCCATATTGATTTTCTGGAGGCAGCCATTTTGTTTTGCAGTTAAACAGAGCTGTCATTTCAATGGATAAGAAATGCGGGGAAGGGTTAGGATTGTAGCCACAGAAGTCAGCATGGATGTATTCTAGTCTCTAAACACTATTGCTTATAGCTACAATGAAATTCTGCATTAGAACCTGCTTTTGGATACCTGGAGCAGGTAGAGCAATTGCAGAGGTGCTAAGTAAATTCAATAATAGCACAGAACTTTGATTGGACAACAGGCGCATTCTCATTCTGCCAGCTACAATAAACCATAAAAGGTATGGTATCTCATGATAGGTGTTGAGTTGCAGACGATAAACTGATCTGCACCTGCATTGCAGTGGCCAAAAAGCAAAAAACAGAAAAGGCATATTCTCCGTCGGTGGCCGCTTCTTTCCCCCAAGTTGCGACAGAGAATAAAGAGGGGTACTCTTGGAGTTTATATGGCCATACCGTCAGAAACAGATTAGAAGGCTTTTGTGTTCTGGGCCTGCTAATAGACGCTGGACAGTATTCCATTTTGCACAAAAGCGCCAATTTTTCCTTAAACAAATCTTTCCATAAACTGACACCTTTCTTTGACACACACAAACACGCACCCTTACCTGTTGATTGGCACCCATACCTGTTGATGTGCATGGATCCACACCTGACTGAAGAATGAAGGATCATGGCTGCTGCCAGGAAGAAAAACAGCAAGGGTCTATTGTGATGTCATCATCTATGGATGCTGAAGGGTTCCATTGTGACACGCTCAGTGTTCCATCTATTGAAAATTTCATGGAGGCTGCCATATTGATTTTCTGGAGGCAGCCATTTTGTTTTGCAGTTAAACAGAGCTGTCATTTCAATGGATAAGAAATGCTGGGAAGGGTTAGGATTTTAGGCACAGAAGTCAGCATGGATGTATTCTAGTTTCTGAGCACTATTATTTATAGCTACAATGAAATTCTGCGTTAGAACCTGCTTTTGTATTCCTGGAGCAGATAGAGCAATTGCAGAGGTGCTAAGTACATATCATAATAGCACAGAACTTTGATTGGACAACAGGCGCATTCTTATTCTGCCAGCTACAATAATCCATAAAAGGTATGGTATCTCATGATAGGTGGTGAGTTGCAGATGATAAACTGATCTGCACCTGCATTGCAGTGGCCAAAAAGCAAAAACCAGAAAAGGCATAGCTCCGTGGGTGGCCGCTTCTTTCCCCCAAGTTGCGACACAGGGTAAAGAGGGGTACTCTTGGAGTTTATATGGCCATACCGTTAGAAAAAAATAAAAAGGCTTTTGTGTTCTGGGCCTGCTAATAGACGCTGGTCAGTATTCCATTTTGCACAAAAGAGCCAATTTTTCCTTAAACAAATCTTTCCATAAACTGACACCTTTCTTTGACACACAAAAACACGCACCCTTACCTGTTGATTGGCACCCATACCTGTTGATGTGCATGGATCCACACCTGACTGAAGAATGAAGGATCATGGCTGCTGCCAGGAAGAAAAACAGCAAGGGTCCATTGTGATGTCATCATCCATGGATGCTGAAGGGTTCCATTGTGACACGCTTACTGTTCCATCTATTGAAATTTTCATGGAGGCTGCCATATTGATTTTCTGGAGGCAGCCATTTTGTTTTGCAGTTAAACAGAGCTGTCATTTCAATGGATAAGAAATGCTGGGAAGGGAGGGGCGGAGCCTGACCTTGGAGCTGAATGGTTGCTTGTTCCTGAGCTCCTCTCCCTGGCAGCTATTATAGCCCCTTTTATTAGCTATTTACTCAGTGCCAATGGGGAAACCAGGCAAGGATCGACACCCTGAGACACCAGAGCCGACAGGGGCCCGTTCCAGGCAACCGGAGATGGATAAATACCTCAAGAAACAGTCCAGGACTCCTGCTGCTGCTACAACAACCAGGAGGGCGCGGCAGCTCTCTGAAGCAGAGGAAGGTTCAGAGGCAGGAAGCACTTCTGATGTATCAGATTGCAGACCACTGCGAACAAGCTCCTCACTCTCCAAAACAGATCTCAGGGACATCCTGGAATCTGCTATTGCACCTCTTAAAAAGGACTTGGAGGAGATAAAAGGAGACCTGCGGCAGATTGGGAATCGTGTGGAGTCCCTGGAGCTAGCACAGGAAGCCATCCTGGTGCATGAGGGTAAGACCCGTGCAGCCCTGCAAACCCACAGAGACTTGCTAAACGACGCGCTGATGCGCATAGAGGATCAGGAGAACCGGAGCCGGCGGCGAAATATTCGCATCCGCGGCCTACCCGAAAATATTGCGATTGACGCGCTTCATTCAGTCGCATGCGAAATTTTCTCCTCCCTGCTGGGAGCTGAGAGAGCAGCTCCGATTGTGATCGAGCGCATCCACAGGGCCTTAAGGCCCAAGCCAAAACCTGGTGAGCCGCCGCGGGATGTTGTTTGCGGCATATTAAGCTACGTGGACACTGCTGCACTGCTCAAGGCGGGAAGGGAGGCCGACCGCATCATGTATGGTGAGACCCCAGTCCTATTCTTTCAGGATCTGGCCCCCTCCACCTTAGCCAAGAGGCGCATCGTGAAGCCGCTCCTAGGGGCCCTTAAAGCCACAGCTACGCCATTCCGATGGCTCTATCCCTTCGGTCTGGCCATCTTGAAAAACGGGAGGCAGTATACGGTGCGGACCCCGGGTGACCTGAAAGCTATTTGGGGCCCTCTTGGGATTGAACCCATCACAGTTCCCTCGTGGATGCCGGCTGATCAAGGGGATCCCCTGCCTACCCCTCCGGGTATAGATTCGTGGCAGCAAGTTTCACCTTCCAGAGCTGGGAAACAAGGAAAAGGCCGGTCGCAAGCACCTGTTACCTGACTCTGTTCCGGGAGGCGCTGAAGGCGCTTTTGTTCACTCTTCACTGAGTTCAATGTTCTGTGACTTTGCTGGGTCCCAGGACGTAGGAACTCTGTCTGGCTCTGTCTGAGCTGAATCTTCATCGTTTGTCCATTGGTTTTGGACTTATTTTAGGTCTTGGCCCACTGCCCCGTTCTCATGGGTTTTGGGCCTGACCCTATGCTTTACTACCTTGCCTGCATGAGATGCGGGTTACGAGCTGTGCATTAGAGCACTGAATGCAATGTTAGTTATGCGGGGGTTATATGTCTGCACTGTTGTCAGTTATGTTACTGATTATGTCCTCTCCCTCACCCCCGGTGGCCCCACAGGAGCCCCCCTCTGATAGATCCCGGCTGTCCGCCGCTATGAAAAAGGATCTCCATCATATCAGATGCTGGGTGGGGTCACGCGCTCCCTGTCCATGGGGAGACATTCTTTGTTATTTGGGTTGTGTTACTGTCTCATTTGTTATGTCTTTTATTTTTCTTTTGACTTTCCCTTTGTCCTCCTCATTCCTCCCTTTCTTCTCCTTACTCCGTCCGTGGCTTTCCAGACTGGATGTCCTCTTGCTCTGGGCCGACAGGCCTCCTCTGTCTTCACTATGGCCTCTGTTGTAGTTGCCTCACTGAATGCCAAGGGTCTGAACGAGCCATGTAAGCGGTCTCAGGTGCTCTCCTTGTTACTGAAGGATGAAGCCTCCGTTGTATTCCTCCAAGAAACTCATTTTAAATCAGGGAAGATCCCGAAATTGTCCCAAAACGCATTCCCACAATGGTTTCATAGCTCTTTTGCCTCGGCTAGCAAGGGTGTCAGCGTGGCCGTCCACAAGCGCCTACCCTTCAAACACTCCGCTGTCCTTGCGGACACTGATGGTCGCTTCTTATTCGTTAGGGGGCACATCGCTGACGCGCCTGTTACCCTGGCTAATTTATATGCCCCCAATAGAGGTCAGATCCCCTGGCTCGTTCGGACTCTTGAGCAATTACAGGCTTTTAGTGGGGGCATGCTTATATTAGGAGGTGACTTTTTTGTGACTATGGAGCCTGACCTTGACTCGTCCTCTCAGAGATCTGAGTTATCCCACAAACTTCTACGACGTCTGAAGACTGCGCTGAAGAAGTTGCGGGTTATTGATGTGTGGCGCACTATGCATCCCTCTGGTAGGGATTATACGTTTTATTCAAACGCTAAAAAATCCTTCCATAGGTTGGACTACTTGTTTTTATCCTCCCCCCATATTTCTCAGGTGGTAGACACGAGGATTGGGAACATTACGCTTTCTGATCACGCCCCAGTATTTCTCCGAGTGTCTATGACAGCTCTTCCTAAACGAGAGAGAATATGGCGTCTTAATGACACATTGATCTCCGACCCTACCAATGCAGCTAGAATCTCCCGGATTATGTCTGAATTCTTCTCTCTTAATGCTGTGGGCGACCCTCCTCCCTCTCCCTCCATCTTGTGGGAGACTCATAAGGCAGTGGTTAGAGGAGAATTAATTTCCCTGGGCTCGCATGTTAAAAAGTTGCGCTCCAAGGCTGTGGATGACCTGCTGTCCCGCATAGCGAGTCTTGAACTGACCCATAAGCAAACCCAGGCTCAGGCTGTGGCTGCTGAATTAGCGGAGGCCAGGACGGGACTGAAAAACTTGCTCAACGCCAAATCAGCGAAACTTATATTCCGCTCCAGGTTTAAAGCTTATGCTCATGGGAACAAAGGGAATAAACTGATGTCTGCCATGGCTAAGCAACGCCACGCGGATTCATTTATCCCTGCTATTCTAGATGCGAAAGGCAATAAGCACAAGTAGACTCACGATATAGCGAAAGCGTTTAGTGCTTTTTATGCGGATCTATATAACCTCCCCACTCCAGACCGTCCTGGTTCAGCCTCTATTGAGCAAGCCACAGATGAGTTCCTGTCCACTCTGAAGCTGCCCTCTGTTAGTCCCCTACAAGCTTCCCAACTAGTCGCCCCTGTATCAAGAGAGGAAATTGGCAAGGTCCTTTCCTCCATTCCTTCAGGTAAAAGTCCAGGCCCGGATGGACTCCCTATATCGTATTACAAGACCTTCAAAGACGTTTTGACTCCTCATTTTCAGGCACTCTGTAATTTCCTCCTGTCTGGAGGTTCTCTACCCCCCCAAACGTTAGAGGCCCACATAACTATAATCCATAAAGAAAACAAAGACCCCCTCCACTGTGGCAGTTATCGCCCGATTTCACTGCTGAATGCGGATGTCAAGTGGTGGGCCAAGATTCTGGCGCAGCGAATACAGCTGATCCTGCCGGATCTTATTGATAGCGAGCAAGTGGGGTTTGTGCGTGGCAGACAGGGCTGTGAAAACACAATACGTTTGCTCCACCTTATGGATTGGGCTAGAAGCTCCTCTACGCCTCTGGCTTTGCTGAGCACGGACGCGGAGAAGGCCTTCGACAGGGTCGGTTGGCATTATATGTCGCGGGCCCTGTCGAGGTTTGGTTTCCCAGATTCGTTTATATCTGCGATCTTCACTCTGTACTCAGCCCCGTCCGCCAAACTCAAAATAAATGGTACGCTTTCTCCCTCCTTTTCCATATCCAATGGGACGAGGCAGGGATGTCCTCTCTCCCCATCTCTGTTTGTCATAGTGATGGAGACTTTGCTGTGTAAGATCCGGCAGGATCCTGCGGTTAGGGGCTTGACCATTGATTCTCGGACCCACTTGACAGCCGCATTTGCAGATGACCTACTTATCATGACCTCCAATCCCGAAACATCCTTCCCTAGGCTTTTGTCTCTTTTTGAGGAGTTTGGCTATGTGTCAAACTTTAAAATCAACTATAGCAAGTCAATGGCCCTAAACGTTACTTGTCCAGAATCGGTTAAAGAGGCCCTTCAGATTACTACCCCCTTTCACTGGGCTACAAAAGACATAGTATTTTTGGGAGTGCACGTCCCGGCTCAGGCGAAGGACTTATTTGCTCTGAATTATGCCCCCTTATTGTCCTCAGTTAGGAGGCAGCTGCACTCTATTAGACTGCCGTTTATTTCCTGGTGTGGCAAGAGGAACTACCTCAAGACCTTTATAGCTCCTAAATTTTTGTACCTTCTGCAGGTGTTGCCTATTTGGCTGCCGCACTCATTTTTTGTAGACATCCGCAGAGTTTTCTCCCTCTTTTTGTGGGGAAGTAAACCCTCCAGAATTGCTTATTTGGTGCTGACCAGAGAGAGGAGGTTTGGCGGCTTTGGTCTGCCCGACATACGTTCCTACTATGTGGCCTTTCAACTATTTAGAGGTCTATCCCTCCTCAATAGCACTTATAGTGCTCCATATGTGTGTCTTGAGCGCTCTCTGCTCTCCACTAGAATGAAGCGGATTCTCTGGGGGCTGTCCCCTTGTTCTCCGGGTAGTTCCTCTTTGCCACTCCTATGGAAGGGTATGTTTGTTGAGTGGGCCAAGCAGTTTAAGGATAGAACACTTGAGTTTCCCATACCGGGTACTCCGCTTTCCTCTTTACAGTTTTATGTCCATCCGGAAGCCGAGAAGCCCTCAGGTATCTGGCCTCTTTTGGCCGAGATCCCTTTAAGTGAGATTAGGTCCCCGGATGGGTCCCTGGATTGGTCCACGGTCTTGAATGACCCTAAAGTCAAAAAAGCTTCCTTCCTACAGAGTTTTGCCCTGCAGAAGGAAATTAAGATGATTAAGCTACCACCCCCCACCACCTCTGGAACCCCCTCTTGGCTGTCTAAGAGACTATCAGATGCCCGTAGGATCCCTAAACCGCTGTCTACTATATATAAGGAGTTACTCTCAGCCTCCCCTCCTGAGCTACATTTCCTTTCTTCATGGGAAAGGGAATTGTCCATCCACCTTACAGACCCGGAAAGGGCTTTTGTCCTTACACACTCTCACGGCTTTAGCCGCTGTATTAAGGTACAAGAAAACTCGTATAAGCTGCTCACGAGATGGTACAAGTCCCCGGAGTTCTTGCATAGGCTTAATGCAGATTTCCCAAGTGAGTGCTGGAGGTGTAGAAAAGACGTAGGCTCTCTGTCACACATTTGGTGGCACTGTGAAAAGATTAAAGCGTTCTGGACCAGTATAGAAGCTC
>NW_024400307.1:0-37920 GCF_905171765.1 Bufo bufo
GTAAAGCCTGATTCTCTGCTATGGCATGAAGACTGATTCTCTGCTGACATGAAGCCAGATTCTCTGTTACGGGACCTCTCTCCTCTGCCTGGTTGCCTGGGCCTAAATATGTGACAGTGGCCTGTTCCAGTGGTGGGTGACGTGAAGCCTGATTCTCTGCTATGACATGAAGACTGATTCTCTGCTGACATGAAGCCAGATTCTCTGTTACGGGACCTCTCTCCTCTGTCTGGGTGCCGGGGCCTAAATATGTGACAGTGGCCTGTTCCAGTGGTGGGTGATGTGAAGCCTGATTCTCTGCTATGACATGAAGACTGATTCTGTGCTGACATGAAGCCAGATTCTCTGTTACGGGACCTCTCTCCTCTGTCTGGGTGCCATGGCCTAAATGTGTGACAGTGGCCTGTTCCAGTGGTGGGTGACGTGAAGCCTGATTCTCTGCTATGACATGAAGACTGATTCTGTGCTGACATGAAACCAGATTCTCTGTTACGGGACCTCTCTCCTCTGTCTGGGTGCCGGGGCCTAAATATGTGACAGTGGCCTGTTCCAGTGGTGGGTGACGTGAAGCCTGATTCTCTGCTATGACATGAAGACTGATTCTCTGCTGACATGAAGCCAGATTCTCTGTTACGGGAACTCTCTCCTCTGCCTGGGTGCCTGGGCCTAAATATGTGACAGTGGCCTGTTCCAGTGGTGGTGACGTGAAGCCTGATTCTCTGCTATGACATGAAGACTGATTCTGTGCTGACATGAAGCCGATTCTCTGTTACGGGACCTCTCTCCTCTGTCTGGGTGCCGGGGCCTAAATATGTGACAGTGGCCTGTTCCAGTGGTGGGTGACGTGAAGCCTGATTCTCTGCTATGACATGAAGACTGATTCTGTGCTGACATGAAGCCAGATTCTCTGTTACGGGACCTCTCTCCTCTGTCTGGGTGCCGGGGCCTAAATATGTGACAGTGGCCTGTTCCAGTGGTGGGTGACGTGAAGCCTGATTCTCTGCTATGACATGAAGACTGATTCTCTGCTGACATGAAGCCAGATTCTCTGTTACGGGACCTCTCTCCTCTGCCTGGGCCTAAATATGTGACAGTGGCCTGTTCCAGTGGTGGGTGACGTGAAGCCTGATTCTCTGCTATGACATGAAGACTGATTCTCTGCTGACAGGAAGCCAGATTCTCTGTTACGGGACCTCTCTCCTCTGCCTGGGCCTAAATATGTGACAGTGGCCTGTTCCAGTGGTGGGTGACGTGAAGCCTGATTCTCTGCTATGACATGAAGACTGATTCTGTGCTGACATGAAGCCAGATTCTCTGTTACGGGACCTCTCTCCTCTGCCTGGGTGCCATGGCCTAAATGTATGACAGTGGCCTGTTCCAGTGGTGGGTGACGTGAAGCCTGATTCTCTACTATGACATGAAGACTGATTCTCTGCTGACATGAAGCCAGATTCTCTGTTACGGGACCTCTCTCCTCTGCCTGGGTGCCTGGGCCTAAATATGTGACAGTGGCCTGTTCCAGTGGTGGGTGACGTAAGCCTGATTCTCTGCTATGCATGAAGACTGATTCTCTGCTGACATGAAGCCAGATTCTCTGTTACGGGACCTGTCTCCTCTGCCTGGGTGCCTGGGCCTAAATGTGTGACAGTGGCCTGTTCCAGTGGTGGGTGACGTGAAGCCTGATTCTCTGCTATGACATGAAGACTGATTCTCTGCTGACATGAAGCCAGATTCTCTGTTACGGGACCTCTCTCCTCTGTCTGGGTGCCTGGGCCTAAATATGTGACAGTGGCCTGTTCCAGTGGTGGGTGACGTGAAGCCTGATTCTCTGCTATGACATGAAGACTGATTCTGTGCTGACATGAAGCCAGATTCTCTGTTACGGGACCTCTCTCCTCTGTCTGGGTGCCATGGCCAAAATGTGTGACAGTGGCCTGTTCCAGTGGTGGGTGACGTGAAGCCTGATTCTCTGCTATGACATGAAGACTGATTCTGTGCTGACATGAAGCCAGATTCTCTGTTACGGGACCTCTCTCCTCTGTCTGGGTGCCGGGGCCTAAATATGTGACAGTGGCCTGTTCCAGTGGTGGGTGACGTGAAGCCTGATTCTCTGCTATGACATGAAGACTGATTCTCTGCTGACATGAAGCCAGATTCTCTGTTACGGGAACTCTCTCCTCTGCCTGGGTGCCTGGGCCTAAATATGTGACAGTGGCCTGTTCCAGTGGTGGGTGACGTGAAGCCTGATTCTCTGCTATGACATGAAGACTGATTCTGTGCTGACATGAAGCCGATTCTCTGTTACGGGACCTCTCTCCTCTGTCTGGGTGCCGGGGCCTAAATATGTGACAGTGGCCTGTTCCAGTGGTGGGTGACGTGAAGCCTGATTCTCTGCTATGACATGAAGACTGATTCTGTGCTGACATGAAGCCAGATTCTCTGTTACGGGACCTCTCTCCTCTGTCTGGGTGCCGGGGCCTAAATATGTGACAGTGGCCTTTCCAGTGGTGGGTGACGTGAAGCCTGATTCTCTGCTATGACATGAAGACTGATTCTCTGCTGACATGAAGCCAGATTCTCTGTTACGGGACCTCTCTCCTCTGCCTGGGTGCCTGGGCCTAAATATGTGACAGTGGCCTGTTCCAGTGGTGGGTGACGTGAAGCCTGATTTTATGCTATGACATGAAGACTGATTCTCTGCTGACATGAAGCCATATTCTCTGTTACGGGACCTCTCTCCTCTGTCTGGGTGCCGGGGCCTAAATATGTGACAGTGGCCTGTTCCAGTGGTGGGTGACGTGAAGCCTGATTCTCTGCTATGACATGAAGACTGATTCTCTGCTGACATGAAGCCAGATTCTCTGTTACGGGACCTCTCTCCTCTGCCTGGGTGCCTGGGCCTAAATATGTGACAGTGGCCTGTTCCAGTGGTGGGTGACGTGAAGCCTGATTCTCTGCTATGACATGAAGACTGATTCTGTGCTGACATGAAGCCAGATTCTCTGTTACGGGACCTGTCTCTCTGTCTGGGTGCCATGGCCTAAATGTGTGACAGTGGCCTGTTCCAGTGGTGGGTGACGTGAAGCCTGATTCTCTGCTATGACATGAAGACTGATTCTCTGCTGACATGAAGCCAGATTCTCTGTTACGGGACCTCTCTCCTCTGCCTGGGTGCCTGGGCCTAAATATGTGACAGTGGCCTGTTCCAGTGGTGGGTGACGTGAAGCCTGATTCTCTGCTATGGCATCAAGACTGATTCTCTGCTGACATGAAGCCAGATTCTCTGTTACGGGACCTCTCTCCTCTGCCTGGTTGCCTGGGCCTAAATATGTGACAGTGGCCTGTTCCAGTGGTGGGTGACGTGAAGCCTGATTCTCTGCTATGACATGAAGACTGATTCTCTGCTGACATGAAGCCAGATTCTCTGTTACGGGACCTCTCTCCTCTGTCTGGGTGCCAGGGCCTAAATATGTGACAGTGGCCTGTTCCAGTGGTGGGTGACGTGAAGCCTGATTCTCTGCTATGACATGAAGACTGATTCTCTGCTGACATGAAGCCAGATTCTCTGTTACGGGACCTCTCTCCTCTCCCTGGGCCTAAATATGTGACAGTGGCCTGTTCCAGTGGTGGGTGACGTGAAGTTTGATTCTCTGCTATTACATGAAGACTGATTCTGTGCTGACATGAAGCCAGATTCTCTGTTACGGGACCTCTCTCCTCTGTCTGGGTGCCGGGGCCTAAATATGTGACAGTGGCCTGTTCCAGTGGTGGGTGACGTGAAGCCTGATTCTCTGCTATGACATGAAGACTGATTCTCTGCTGACATGAAGCCAGCTTCTCTGTTACGGGACCTCTCTCCTCTGTCTGGGTGCCGGGGCCTAAATATGTGACAGTGGCCTGTTCCAGTGGTGGGTGACATGAAGCCTGATTCTCTGCTTTGACATGAAGACTGATTCTCTGCTGACATGAAGCCAGATTCTCTGTTACGGGACCTGTCTCTTCTGTCTGGGTGCCATGGCCTAAATGTGTGACAGTGGCCTGTTCCAGTGGTGGGTGACGTGAAGCCTGATTCTCTGCTATGACATGAAGACTGATTCTCTGCTGACATGAAGCCAGATTCTCTGTTACGGGACCTCTCTCCTCTGCCTGGGTGCCTGGGCCTAAATATGTGACAGTGGCCTGTTCCAGTGGTGGGTGACGTGAAGCCTGATTCTCTGCTATGGCATCAAGACTGATTCTCTGCTGACATGAAGCCAGATTCTCTGTTACGGGACCTCTCTCCTCTGCCTGGTTGCCTGGGCCTAAATATGTGACAGTGGCCTGTTCCAGTGGTGGGTGACGTGAAGCCTGATTCTCTGCTATGACATGAAGACTGATTCTCTGCTGACATGAAGCCAGATTCTCTGTTACGGGACCTCTCTCCTCTGTCTGGGTGCCGGGGCCTAAATATGTGACAGTGGCCTGTTCCAGTGGTGGGTGACGTGAAGCCTGATTCTCTGCTATGACATGAAGACTGATTCTCTGCTGACATGAAGCCAGATTCTCTGTTACGGGACCTCTCTCCTCTCCCTGGGCCTAAATATGTGACAGTGGCCTGTTCCAGTGGTGGGTGACGTGAAGTTTGATTCTCTGCTATTACATGAAGACTGATTCTGTGCTGACATGAAGCCAGATTCTCTGTTACGGGACCTCTCTCCTCTGTCTGGGTGCCGGGGCCTAAATATGTGACAGTGGCCTGTTCCAGTGGTGGGTGACGTGAAGCCTGATTCTCTGCTATGACATGAAGACTGATTCTCTGCTGACATGAAGCCAGCTTCTCTGTTACGGGACCTCTCTCCTCTGTCTGGGTGCCGGGGCCTAAATATGTGACAGTGGCCTGTTCCAGTGGTGGGTGACATGAAGCCTGATTCTCTGCTTTGACATGAAGACTGATTCTCTGCTGACATGAAGCCAGATTCTCTGTTACGGGACCTCTCTCCTCTGTCTGGGTGCCGGGGCCTAAATATGTGACAGTGGCCTGTTCCAGTGGTGGGTGACGTGAAGCCTGATTCTCTGCTTTGACATGAAGACTGATTCTGTGCTGACATGAAGCCAGATTCTCTGTTACGGGACCTCTCTCCTCTGTCTGGGTGCCGGGGCCTAAATGTGTGACAGTGGCCTGTTCCAGTGGTGGGTGACGTGAAGCCTGATTCTCTCTTATGACATGAAGACTGATTCTCTGCTGACATGAAGCCAGATTCTCTGCTATGGCATGAAGAGACTGATTCTCTGCTGACGTGAAGCCAGATTCTCTGCTATGGGACCTCTGTTTAATTGATATTGGTTAATTTTTATTTATTTTTATTATTATTTTAATTCATTTCCCTATTCACATTTGTTTGCAGGGGATTTACCTACATGTTGCTGCCTTTTGCAGCCCTCTAGCTCTTTCCTGGGCTGTTTTACAGCCTTTTTAGTGCCGAAAAGTCCGGGTCCCCATTGACTTCAATGGGGTTCTGGTTCGGGACGAAGTTCGGGTCGGGTTCGGATCCCGAACCCGAACATTTCCGGGAAGTTCGGCCGAACTTCTCGAACCCGAACATCCACGTGTTCGCTCAACTCTACACAGGACCTGATACTACAACGGTTTTACTGGCCCAGTGTGTTTAGGGAGGTGGACGAATTCTGTAAGTCTTGCCTGACCTGCCAGGCAACTAGCCCCCAGCACCTTTTCTGCAGTCCCTTGGTACCTCTCCCAATCATCGAGGTACCGTTTGAGTGATTCGCTATGGACATCGTAGGCCCAGTACCGAAGTCCGCTAGAGGACACCAACACATCTTGGTCGTCCTAGACTACGCCACTCAGTACCCAGAGGCGATGCCACTGCGACATACATCGACTAAACTTATAGCTAAGAAACTAATGAAGATGTTCTCCCGAGTGGGGCTACCTAAAGAGGTTCTGACTGACCAGGGGACTCCTTTTATATCCAAGGTCATGAGGGAACTCTGTAAGTTACTGCTTATCAAACAGTTACGGACGTCCATGTACCATCCACAAACGGACGGTCTGGTAGAGAGGTATAAGAAAACATAAAAAAACATGTTAAAAGGGGTGGTGTCTAAAGATGGGAAGGATTGGGACCTTCTTCTGCCCTATCTCATGTTCGCCGTGCGAGAGGTACCCCAGGTCTCTAATGGGTTCTCACCCTTCGAACTGCAATATGGGAGACATCCTCGTGGTTTGTTGGATGTAGCCAAAGAGGCGTGGGAACAGCAACCTACTTCACACAAAAGTGTCCTTGAGTACGTTGCCCAGATGCAAGAAAAGATAGAGACAGTGTTACCTCTTGTTAGGGAGCATATGGAGGCAGGTAAGCAAGCACAAAGTCGGATCTATAATCGGCAGGCCCAAGTCCGGATCTGTAACCCGGGTGATCCAGTTTTGGTTCTGGTACCGACCGTGGACAATAAGTTCCTGGCTAGGTGGCAGGGGCCCTATGAGGTACTCGAGAAAGTTTGAGAGGTAAATTACAAGGTACACCAGTCAGGGCGGCGAAAGCCGGAGCAGGTTTACCATGTTAATTTACTAAAACCTTGGATAGATAGGGAGACCTGTACTGAAGACAGCCCGCGGCTGGGTTTTCTAGGGGAAGAGGGTCCGGCCCCTCTGTCTGATGCAATGGAAGCGGTTGCCACAGTATAAATTGCTGACAGCCTCTTCTCTAAACAGGCTCAGGAGGCCAGGGAGTTTGTTATTCGGAACACGGATGTGTTCTCGGACCTCCCTGGACGCACTTCAGCAATCCAGCATGACATTGTCACTGAGCCTCGGGCAAAAGTCCAGTTAAAGCCATACCAGGTACCCGAGGCTTGGCGACAAGCCATCTCGGAGGAAGTGCAGCTAATGCTGCGGCTAGATGTCAGTGAGGAGTCTAAAAGTGAGTGGGCCAGTCCTCTAGTCTTAATACGCAAGCCGGACAGGACGTTACAGTTTTGTAACAATTTTCGCAAGCTGAACGAGATATCTAAATTCGATGCATATTACATGCCCCGGGTGGATGAGCTAATCGAGAAGTTAGGACAAACACAGTATTTTTCTGTTTTGGACCTCACGAAAGGGTACTGGCAGGTGCCCTCAATGAAGGCTGCCAAAGAGAAAACTGCCTTCATTACGCCTGAGAGGCTGTATCAGTATAAGATGTTACCCTTTGGTCTGAACGGCGCCCCCGACACTTTTCAATGTCTAATGGGCATTGTGCTTCGTCCACATCGGCGGTATGCCTTGGCTTACCTGGATGATATTGTCATTCACAGTACCGACTGGGAAAGTCACCTGCCCAAAGTACAGGCAGTAATGGTTTCCCTTCAGAAGGTTGGATTAACAGCTAACCCAAAGAAATGTGCGATAGGGTTAGAGGAGACTAAATACCTAGGGTATGTCATTGGGCGCAGAGTCATCAAACCCCAAGTAAGCAAAATAGAGGCGATACGGAATTTGCCCCGACCTGTCACCTCTAGGCAAGTAAAGTCGTTCCTGGGGATGGTGGGCTATTACTTGAGGTTTGTCCCCCACTTTGCTATGTTAGCCATTGACAGGGCTCTTAAAAGGACATAAGTCCATTATGGTTCACTGGGATGATTGGGCGGAAGAGTAGTTCTCCTCTTTAAAGTCGGCCCTGTGCAGGTCTCCGGTTTTGGCGATGCCCGACTTCAAGCGGGAATTTATAGTACAGATGGATTCCTCCGAAGTAGGCCTCGGTGCTGTCCTGTCCCAGGAAGTCAATGGAGAGGAGCATCCCATTGGCTTCCTCAGCCGTAAGCTCACCCCAGCCGAGACCAGGTACAGTATAGTGGAGAGAGAGAGCCTGGCTATCAAGTGGGCACTCGAGTCTCTCCGCTATTATTTGTTGGGGAAAAAATTCAGTTTGGTGACCGACCACTCCCCTCTCAAGTGGATGAGCCGGGCCAAAAACAGAAATGCCCGGGTCACCAAATGGTTCCTTTCTCTACAGAACTTTTCATTTACAGTGGAACACAGGGCAGACCGGTTACAGGGAAACGCGGATGTCCTGTCCCGAGTACATTGTCTGGTGAGTAGTGTTGAGCAAGCATGCTCAGCCGAATACCAGTTCAGCTTGAGCATCGCTATGCTCGGCACATGGCGGTACTCGGCCGAGTACCGCATGTGCTCGAGCGCAATGCTCGAGTCTCGTCTCCGCACATTTTGCGGCTTCTAAGCAGCCAATAAATGTGCAGGTAAATACTGCCCTCACTGTAATGCCAGTAGCCATGTTGATTACTGGCATTACAGTGATTGGCTGGCCGGAACGCATCATCGGGTGCTATAAAGCATCCGATGACACGTGTTCAGCTCAGTGTTAGTCAGGTAGAGCTGTGCTGAGGAAGGGAAAGATAGAGTAGGGAGTGAATATTTTTTTTTTCTGTAGAAAAACTTGTCAGAGACCCAACAGTCCTTTTAAGGACTATTGTGTGTGGCAGAAAAATAAATTTTTAGCGCATCCTGCGCTAAAGAGCGTGCAATAGTTAGGCCGCTGCAGAGAGATACATTATCTGCGCTACATCTCCTGTGTAACGTGTGTGCTTCCCAAAAATATCAGTGACATCCAGTGTACTTTTTCTGTAGACGGTGTCCACTGCGAACAGTGACATTACCTGGGGTACATCTCCTGCGTAACGTTTCCACAACCCAAACAGCGACATTATCTGCGGTATTTCTCCTGTGTAATGTGTGTGAATCCCAAAAATATCAGTAACATCCAGTGTACTTTTTCCATAGACTGTGTCCGTTGCAGACAGCAACATTATCTGTGCTACATCTCCTGTGTAATGTATGCACATCCAAAAAATATCAGTGACATCCAGTGTACTTTTTCCATAGACGGTGTCCACTGCGGACAGTGACGTTACCTGGGGTACATCTCCTGTGTAATGTTTCCACAACCCAAATACCTGTGACATTCCCTGTAATTTTATATTATCTGCTGCTGACATCAGAGACATTATCTGTGATATTTCTCCTGTGTAACGTGTGTGCATCCCAAAAATATGAGTGACATCCAGTGCACTTTTTCCGTAGACGGTGTCCGCTGCAGACAGTAACATTTCCACATCCAAAATACATGTGACATTCACTGTAATTTTATATTAGCTGCTGCTGACATCAGCGATATTATCTGCGGTATTTCTCCTGTGTAACATGTGCGCATTCCAAATACCTTTTTTTATTTTTTTGCGCTTACACTTACAAATCCTACACTACTGTACGTGGGACATACTTTCAAGCATATATAACATTTAATATGAAGAAGGCGAGCAGTAAGGGACAGGTAAGTGGCTGTGATGCTGATGGTGTACGCAGAGGCTGTGGCCCTGGGCGCGTTGAAACTGTGCCTTCTGCCAGAGCACAAGAAAAACAATCATCCATGATACCTGGCTTCTTGTCCCAGTTTGCAGGGCGGCGCAGGACAACGCTCTCAAAGTCAGACCAGTGCGACCAGGTGGTCATTTGGATTGCAGCAGATAATGCTTTCAGTCGGTTTAGCATCACCCTGTCTCCCACCAAGTCCAGTCTCAGTAGCCAAGAGTCTGGTCATCACAATCCTCACCCTGATCCTCCTTCCTCCCACCATGGAGAGTCTTGCCAAACAAGTGATCCCACACTCGTATATTCCTAGGAGCTCTTTTCAGCACCATTCCTTCATTTGGGCCTCTTGACAAGCCCGCTTAAAGAGGGACATGACATCTTGTGCCCTGATTCCCAAACACAGTCACAAGAACATGACAGTGGGGAACGGCAATTAGTGTTTCACAAGGTTGATGATGATGATGAGACACAGTTGCCAAAAAGTCAATGGCAATTAGTGTCTCAACAGGTTCATGATGAGGATGAGACACAGTTATCAATCACTGAGGCTGTTGTTAGGTCAACAAGTCAATAGGATGAGCAGAGAGAGGAAGTGGAAGAGGAGGTGGTGGACGATGAAGTCACTGACCCTACCTGGGAAGCTGGCAAGCCGAGCGAGGACAGCAGTACAGAGAGGGAGGGATCCGCAGCACCGCAACAGGCTAGAAGAGGGGTGGCAAAAGGGAGAAGGCAGGCCACACCAAACAGGCCCGCTACTGCTCCCCGGAGCTGTGTTTTGCCTGCATGACACTGACGTTTTTATTTGAATAAAGCTGCAAAGAATTTTTGGGTGAGTGACGCATTCTTTTTTCTTTTCTCTCCTTTGTTGAAAATAAAAAAATATTTTCTGTTCAGCAGTGCAGTTATATGTTCTAATGCCATTTTCGTCATGTGTTGGCGGCAAAAGTAAAAAAAAATTGCCATTCAGTGGTGCAGTTATATGTTCTAAAGCCTTTTGTGGCATGTATTAGTGGCAAAAGAAAAATGTGTGAACTGCAACAACCAGAGGAAGATAATAACGATACATTTTTTTCCAAAGGTGTCCGCTCCACTTTCTTCCCACCCTTGCCGGCCGGCGGTAGTCTGGATTTATTCCAAAAACAAGTATTAAAAGAAGTTAAGGCTTTGGTATATCCTTCTAAAAAAAGTAATTTAAATACTAAAGAAAAAAGAGCCCTACAGTGGATTAGTAAGCGGAGTGACCTGACTGTCAAACCTGCTGACACTGGTGGGAACATCATGGTTATGTACACTACTTTATATGTGAAAGAAGTAGAAAGCCAATTGAAAAATGTAAATGTATATGCACGCCTAAAAATGTATCCCACATATGCATATCAGAAACAATTGAGGTCCTTATTGTGGAAATATGTTGATAAGGCCTCCTGCACACGACCGTATGGCTTTTTCAGTGTTTTGCAGTCCGTTTTTCACGGATCCGTTGTTCTGTTTTTTGTTTACCTTGTGTTTCCATTTGCGTTCCGTTTTTCCGTATGGCATATACAGTATACAGTAATTACATAGAAAAAATTGGGCTGGGCATAACATTTTCAATAGATGGTTCTGCAAAAATGGAACGGATATGGAAGACATATGGAGTACATTCCGTATGCGTTACTTTTTTTTGCGGACCCATTGACTGATTTGCAGACAATAATAGGACACGTTCTATCTTTCAACGGAACAGAAAAACGGAATTACAGAAATGGAATGCATACGGAGTACATTCTGTTTTTTGGGCAGAACCATTAAAATGAATGGTTCCATATACGGACCGTGTACGGAACACAAAAAAAGCCCGTAAGTAGGGATGAGCGAACCTGAACTGTATAGTTCGGGTTCGTACCGAATTTTGGGGTGTCCGTGACACGGACCCGAACCTGAACATTTTCGTAAAAGTCTGGGTTCAGTTCGGTGTTCGGCGCTTTCTTGGCGCTTTTTGAAAGGTTGCAAAGCAGCCAATAAACAAGCATCATACTACTTGCCCCAAGAGGCCATCACAGCCATGCCTACTATTGGCATGGCTGTGATTAGCCAGTGCAGCATGTGACCCAGCCTCTATTTAAGCTGGAGTCACGTAGCGCCGCACGTCACTCTGCTATGATCAGTGTAGGGAGAGGTTGCAGCTGCTGCTGTTAGGGAGAGATTAGGCAGGGATTTACCCAGCAAAAACACTTAATTCAGTGATCGATCTACAGCTGTAAATCATTGAACTGCTGCTATTTAATTGCTCACTGTTTTTAGGCTGCCCAGAGCGTTTTTATGTCACTTTTTTCTTGGGTGATCGGCGGCCATTTTGTGTCTTGTGGTGCGCCAGCACAAGCTGCCACCAAGTCCATTTAAGCATCAAAAAGTGTGGTTATTTTTTTGTTATATCCTACATCAGGGGCTTGGCTGTGCATGCTATTTCATTGAGGGGTAAAATACAATTGGCCAAAATAGCAGTACCCTAAATCTGGTGTTTCAGCTGTGGCTAGCCAATTGTAATACTGTCTGCTGTCTGCCGAAGCACAGTTTTTGTTCTGGGTTGAATACAATTCCCAATTTAGCAATCCCCTAAATATTTTTTTTCTGCTGTTTCAGGCCAAGTTTAAATTGATCCATAAAAGGGTATATTAGATTGAAGGTGCGGATAGTGTCATCCTCAATAACTTCACACGCTACCGTGCATTTCCAAGTTTAAATAATTCTGTCCATAAACGTATACCTGTCACCCAGCGCCTAAATAATAGGCCTAAAATTTATATTCAGCTCAATCTGTGTTTATTGCTGAGGCTGGTCAATTTATTTAGTGTCCGCCAAAGCACAGTTTTTGTTCTGGGTTGAATACAATTCCCAACTTAGCAATCCCCTAAATATTTTTTTTCTGCTGTATCAGGCCAAGTTTAAATTGATCCATAAAAGGGTATATTAGATTGAAGGTGCAGATAGGGTCATCCTCAATAACTTCACACACTACCGTGCATCTCCAAGTCTAATTCTGTCCGTAACCGTATACCGGTCATCCAGCGCCTAAATACTAGGCCTACAATTTATATTCAGCTAAATCTGTTAATACTGCTGTGGCTGGTCAATCTATTTAGTGTCTGCCAAAGCACAGTTTTTGTTCTGGGTTGAAATACAATTCCCAACTTAGAGCAGAAACCACGAATTTAGGGAATTACTATCAGGCCAAGGTTAAATCTATCCATAAAAGGGTATATTAGATTGAAGGTGCGGATAGTGTCATCCTCAATAACTTCACACGCTACCGTGCATTTCCAAGTTTAATTCTGTCTGTAAACGTATACCTGTCACCCAGCGCCTAAATACTAGGCCTACAATTTATATTCAGCTCAATCTGTCATTATTGTTGTGCCTGTATTAGTGTAATACGGTACCTAAATAGATAGCCAGATAGTGTTAGGTGCCTGTAAAAAAAGGCCTGAATTTGAATTCAATACATTGGGCCAAATAATTTTTTTATTATTGTGGTGAACGGTAACAATAAGGAAAACATCTAGTAAGGGACGCGGATGCGGACATGGTCGTGTTGGTGTTAGTGGACCCTCTGGTGCTGGGAGAGGATGTGGCCGTTCTGCCACAGCCACACGTCCTAGTGAACCAACTACCTCAGGTCCCAGTAGCCAGCAGAATTTACAGCGATATTTGGTGGGGCCCAATGCCGTTCTAAGGATGGTAAGGCCTGAGCAGGTACAGGCATTAGTCAATTGGGTGGCCGACAGTGGATCCAGCACGTTCACATTATCTCCCACCCAGTCTTCTGCAGAAAGCGCACAGATGGCACCTGAAAACCAAGCCCATCAGTCTGTCACATCACCCTCATGCATATCAGGGAAACTGTCTGAGCCTCAAGTTATGCAGCAGTCTCTTATGCTGTTTGAAGACTCTGCTGGCAGGGTTTCCCAAGAACATCCACCTAGCCCTTCCCCAGGGGTGGAAGAGATAGAATGCACTAACGCACAACCACTTATGTTTCCTAATGATGAGGACATGGGAATACCACCTCAGCACGTCTCTGATGATGACGAAACACAGGTGCCAACTGCTGCGTCTTTCTGCAGTGTGCAGACTGAACAGGAGGTCAGGAAGGAACACTGGGTGGAAGACGATGCAGGGGACGATGAGGTCCTAGACCCCACATGGAATGAAGGTCGTGCCACTGACTTTCAGAATTCGGAGGAAGAGGCAGTGGTGAGACCGAGCCAACAGCGTAGCAAAAGAGGGAGCAGTGGGCAAAAGCAGAACACCCGCCGCCAAGAGAGTCCGTCTGCTACTGGCCACCGCCATCTGGCACCCAGCACCCCAAAGGCAGCTTCAAGGAGTTCCCTGGCGTGGCAGTTCTTCAAACAATGTGCTGACGACAAGACCCGAGTGGTTTGCATGCTGTGCATCAGAGCCTGAAGCGAGGCATTAACGTTCTGAACCTTAGCACAACCTGCATGACCAGGCATCTACATGCAAAGCATGAACTGCAGTAGAGTAAACACCTTAAAAACAAGGAACTCACTCAGGCTCTCCCTGCTACCTCTTCTGCTGCTGCCGCCTCGGCCTCTTCCTCCGCCTCTGGAGGAACGTTGGCACCTGCCGCCCAGCAAACAGAGGATGTACCACCAACACCACCACCACCTCCGTCACCAAGCATCTCAACCATGTCACACGGCAGCGTTCAGCTCTCCATCTCACAAACATTTGAGAGAAAGCGTAAATTCCTACCTAGCCACCCTCGATCCCTGGCCCTGAATGCCAGCATTTCTAAACTACTGGCCTATGAAATGCTGTCATTCAGGCTGGTGGACACAGACAGCTTCAAACAGCTAATGTCGCTTGCTGTCCCACAGTATGTTGTTCCCAGCCGCCACTACTTCTCCAAGAGAGCCGTGCCTTCCCTGCACAACCAAGTATCCGATAAAATCAAGTGTGCACTGCGCAACGCCATCTGTGGCAAGGTCCACCTAACCACAGATACGTGGACCAGTAAGCACGGCCAGGGACGCTATATCTCCCTAACTGCACACTGGGTAAATGTAGTGGCGGCTGGGCCCCAGGCGAAGAGCTGTTTTGGCGCACGTCCTTCCGCCGCCAAGGATCACAGGGCAACATTCTTTGCCTCCTGTTGCCTCCTCCTCCTACTCGGCTTCCTCCTCATCTTCTCCCACCTGCTCATCCAGTCAGCCACACACCTTCACCACCAACTTCAGCACAGCCCGGGGTAAACGTCAGCAGGCCGTTCTGAAGCTCATATGTTTGGGGGACAGGCCCCACACCGCACAGGAGTTGTGGCGGGGTATAGAACAACAGACCGACGAGTGGTTGCTGCCGGTGAGCCTTAAGCCAACGCAGCTCGGGCCCATCACTGGTGCGTGGCTGGGGGGAAACGCAGGACGATGACGATACGCCTCCCACAGAGGACAGCTTGTCCTTACCTCTGGGCAGCCTGGCACACATGAGCGACTACATGCTGCAGTGCCTGCGCAATGACAGCAGAGTTGCCCACATTTTAACGTGTGCGGACTACTGGGTTGCCACCCTGCTGGATCCACGGTACAAAGACAATGTGCCCACCTTACTTCCTGCACTGGAGCGTGATAGGAAGATGCGCGAGTACAAGCGCACATTGGTAGACGTGCTACTGAGAGCATTCCCAAATGTCATAGGGGAACAAGTGGAAGCCCAAGGCGAAGGCAGAGGAGGAGCAAGAGGTCGCCAACGCAGCTGTGTCACGGCCAGCTCCTCTGAGGGCAGGGTTAGCATGGCAGAGATGTGGAAAAGTTTTGTCAACACGCCACAGCTAACTGCACCACCACCTGATACGGAACGTGTTAGCAGGAGGCAACATTTCACTAACATGGTAGAACAGTACGTGTGCACACCCCTCCACGTACTGTCTGATGGTTCGGCCCCATTCAACTTCTGGGTCTCCAAATTGTCCACGTGGCCAGAGCTAGCCTTTTATGCCTTGGAGGTGCTGGCCTGCCCGGCGGCCAGCGTTTTGTCTGAACGTGTATTCAGCACGGCAGGGGGCGTCATTACAGACAAACGCAGTTGCCTTTCTACAGCCAATGTGGACAAGCTGACGTTCATAAAAATGAACCAGGCATGGATCCCACAGGAACTGTCCATCCCTTGTGCAGATTAGATATTAACTACCTCCCCTTAACCATATATTATTGTACTCCAGAGCACTTCCTCATTCAATCCTATTTTTATTTTCATTTTACCATTATATTGCTTGGCAACCCAAAGTTGAATGAACCTCTCCTCTGTCTGGGTGCCGGGGCCTAAAAATATCTGACAGTGGCCTGTTCCAGTGTTGGGTGACGTGAAACATGATTCTCTGCTATGACATGAAGCCTGAATCTCTGCTATGGGACCTCTCTCCTCTGGACTGTTCCAGTTTTGTGTGACGTTAAGCCTGATTCTCTGCTATGACATGAAGACTGATTCTCTGCTGACATGAAGCCTGAATCTCTGTTATGGGACCTCTCTCCTCTGCATGGATGCCAGGGCCTAAATATCTGACAATGGACTGTTCCAGTGTTGGGTGACGTGAAGCCTGATTCTCTGCTATGACATGAAGACTGATTCTCTGCTGACATGAAGCCTGAATCTCTGTTATGGGACCTCTCTCCTCTGCCTGGGTGCCGGGGCCTAAATATCTGACAATGGACTGTTCAAGTGTTGGGTGACGTGAAGCCTGATTCTCTGCTATGACATGAAGACTGATTCTCTGCTGACATGAAGCCAGATTCTCTGCTATGGGACCTCTCTCCAATTGATATTGGTTAATTTTTATTTATTTAATTTTTATTTTAATTGATTTCCCTATCCACATTTGTTTGCAGGGGATTTAACTACATTTTGCTGCCTTTTGCAGCCCTCTAGCCCTTTCCTGGGCTGTTTTACAGCCTTTTTAGTGCCGAAAAGTTCGGGTCCCCATTGACTTCAATGGGGTTCGGGTTCGGCACGAAGTTCGGGTCGGGTTGGATCCCGAACCCGAACATTTCCGGGAAGTTCGGCCGAACTTCTCGAACCCGAACATCCAAGTGTTCGCTCAACTCTACATATAATACTTCAGAAAAATATTTCATAAAGATATTCCAATAAAATTGGATACTTGTAATCAAATGGATCCAAAAATATTCTTTCTGCGTATGGTTCCTTTACTAGGAAAAAAAGCAAATTATATGTTCTTCCTCTCAGAGAATGTCTGTATAGAGAGAGATATAGCGCTTGGTTTTGTGGTTGCAAATCCTGTGCCACAATTTGAAGAGGACTAAATATACAATTGGTTCCCAAGATAGCTTTGGTCGCAACACAATTGAGTAGATAAAGTGCTGTGTGCTCAGAGGTAGAAAAAATGGATCAAGATAGATACCGCTTACTTGCCTACTATGATGTACGTAATCCCGCGTTGTTTAAATCAAACGCCGAAGTTACATGGTCTGTAGCGTACTTCTGGCTTGGTTTGTAGCGAGGTATCGTGTGAAGCTAATGACCGGACTGTTTGTGTCCCAGGACGCCCACGCCTCACGTGATCTGTGGCGTTCCTTTGGTCCGTGACTGTAGCAAGGTATCGCGGGAACTGTGCTCGGCGGTTTCTTTATGCAAAGATTTGTTACTGGAGCGCTCCAGATTTTAAACGAATTATTCACAGACTTTGTGTCATCTGTAAGAAGGCCTTGGTTGAAGTGGGAGCTATCAGCTGGTTACGCCAGACGCGTTTCGGGAACCTCTTACCCCTTCCTCAGTGGCAGCTGATCTCCCAGATTTGGGCTGGCTTTATATAGGTCACGCAGAGAAATCCAAAAGATGGTCTGGATTCAAAAACCCAAATTTTTGTTCAATTTTCCATGAATGGTTTCGCATGCGGTTTTAATGCGTTATTTCGAATATTTTTGCGTTTTTTGGTTATATCATATCTGGTATTTAGTCCAATCTGACCAACATAATAAATACTGCGGCTGTTTCATTTGATAAAACCTTGTATACAGTAGCAGCTGAAATTAATACATTCAATAATACAGTAAAAATTAATACATTCAATAATGCAGTAAAAACATTTTGTAACAATAAAAATTGTATAAAAATATAAATAATTAAAACATAATGTTGATACATGTAACAATACACTTTGTGTTCTAATATTCAACCGTTGTGAGGAATATTGCAAGATGATTATAGGGATGCATGTCCGGCTCGAAGGGAGAGACTCAGTGCTGATAAAAAGCCTGACATGAGGCTCTCCGTCAGAGAACGGACATGCAACCCATATCTATAAAAAGCCGAAAATTTCTAGATCGGCGTTCAAGCCCATGGGGATCAAACTCCCAAAGTCAAATATCAAACGTGATTTGGCCCTGGACATCTTGTCTATATGTTTGCCTCCTCGCCAATGTGTATCAATTTTTTGTAATGCCATAATGAACATGCCCTTTGGATCTTTATTATGGACCTCTTTAAAATGTTTTCATAATGAATGTTTTATATATCCATTTCTGATGTTTCGTAGGTGTTTGCTTATTCTTGTTTTAAGGCACCGTTTTGTCCTACCAATGTACTGTTTTCCACACGGACATTGGATAAGATAGATTACGCTAGAGGTGTTGCAATTGAGGAAACTTTTAACAGTCATGGAGAAAGTGTTTTGGGATGAATTTATTTCAGCAGTTCTTTTTGGAAATTTTGTTATCTTACAACCTTGGCATTTCCCACATCTATAAAAACCTTTAAGACTCATCCAGTTCTCAGTTGAGGAAGATTTTTTAGGATTATGTTTTATTGAAGGTGAGATTTTAAGACCTAAATTTTGTGCTCGTGTAAAAGTGATTTTTGGTTTTGACTGTAATAGTGAACCGATTATCTTGTCTTGTGTTAATAAGTGACAATAATTATCGATTATTCGTTAAATTTTTTTATATTGAGTGGAAAAAGGTAATATAATCCTAAAATCTGTTTTTTTATGAGTTTTTGTATTGATTGTACACTCATCTGGGTTTTTTGAGTCTTTTATAAAAAAGGTTTCTCTCGATATTTCGTTTACCTTCTGCGATGCTGTTTCTAGGATATGTGTGGGATATTTTTTCTCTATGAACTTATCTTTTAATGCTTCGGCCTCTTTCTGATATTGTGACTCCTCAGTGCAATTCCTTTTTAGACGACGAAACTGTCCAAAGGGTACATTCATCAGCCAATGGGGCAAATGGCAGCTTGAATATAATATATAACCATTTTTTGCCGTAGTTTTCTGAAAGGTACGACACATATATCTATTTCCCTTTTTAGTGTTTAGATCTAGAAATTCGGTTTCTAATTGGTTTATATTTGCTGTAAAATTCAGGTTATAGATGTTATTGTTTATTTCTGAAATGAAGGAATATAAACTAGTTTCATTGCTCCTCCAGATCAGGATGACGTCGTCAATGTATCTACGCCAGAGCACGGATCTCCTTTAAGTGTCTTATAAGTCTCTATATCGGATAGATGTCTTAAACACTCTCTATTATAGTCCTGAGTGTTTAAAATCACTATAGCGCCCCCCTTGTCTGCAGGGCGTATAGTGATTTCTTCTCTGTCCTGTAGCTCTCTTATTGCTAGGGCTTCTCTTTTCGATAGATTACTATTATGTGTTTGTTTTTCTTTTAATTTCCTCAAATCCATTTCAACACATTTTTGAAAACCTGCCATTTCTGCACCTATTTTGTTTCTGGGGAATTTTTTTGACTTGTTTTTAAGGGAGGTATGTGGGAATTTTTCGATTGTATATGTTTGTGGGACTGATGGATTTTAAAAAAAAGACTTTTTTAAACAAATGTTTTTTAGAAACTTTTGTATGCCAATGTAAGTATCGAATTTGTTTAGCTTCGCAGATGGGGCAAATTTAAGTTCTTTATTTAGAAGTGATATTTGTGCTTGTGTTAGATCCACATCACTTAAATTAATGATGTTATCTTTATCTAATAATCCCTTCTGTGATCTTTGTGCCTTCTTCCGTCCTCTACGTGTTTTCTTTGATCTCTTTGATCCGGATGGTGTTGTTGGTGTGTTGGTGTTACAAACTGTTGTTCTCCATATCTCGGTGCTCGTGGGTGTCTTTGTTGGTGACTCTCTATATGTGGATTGTGATATCTCAAATTGTAGGGGTGTTTTGGGGGAAAAGTTTTCTTGTGAATCAGGGATGTTGATCTTCTGTGTCTTGTTCGTGTTGAGTGGTGGGGTGGGGACCGATCTAAAAAGAACTTGTTCTGCGAAGTTTTCAAATCGATTTCTCACTGGTATATTATATCTTTGTTTTTCAATGGGGATTGTTTCTACAATATTTTCCGTATCTGTTGCTAATTCATTAGGTTTTGATTTGGTCTTGTCACTACCAGAGTTTTGAGACGTTCTCACAGCTCTGTTTCTCCACCCCTGTGATGATGTCACTACTAGAGCTTGGAGGAGTCCTCCCAGCTGTTCCTCCTGCGTTTGATTTCCCTGCCTTTAAATCACCCCTCCTCCTTTCTTGGGTGTGGATTATATTTCTCATTTTTGTTGTAGCTCTTGCTTGAGCATCTTCACTTGTTAGCTATCATTTCACTGGACCTGTGTTCTGCTGCAGCAAGCACTCCGGATATTGCCAGCTGTCTTTGGATCCGTCTTCTCTGCGGCTGCAGCTCCTTCAGCTAAGTGTGCAGACATTGTTGTGTACCTGTTTATTTTCTGACTGGATCTGAGGCGGCCACGGTTCCCTCCATATACTGAGCAGGGCATTGGTGGCCGTGCCCCTTCCACTATTGTAGGGGTTACAGTGGTCATCAGTCTTAGGTACGCTGGCATGCCCCGTTCCACCATTTGGATCCGGGCATGTGCTTTAGCAGCATAGGGAGAGCTTTGAGGGTCTGACAGGGGTCACCCTTTATCCTCCCTAGTTTTGGTCCGGTCAGTAGCTCTATTAACTGTGTATGCTCTTGTTGCTCACATACAGCCGTGACATTATAATCCACCAAAACCGTCCTTTTTGACATGGATCCGCTTTCTGGCCTGGTTGACCGCATGCAGGGTCTTTCTTTGGAAGTAGCGGATCTCCGTCAATCTATGTCTCAGCTTCAAGCATTGGGCTCTGCTCCGGCTCATGGAGTCTGTTGCGAGCCAAAGGTCTCACTTCCGGAAACGTTCTCCGGGGGCAGTGAGAATTTTGTTCGCTTCAGAGAGGCATGCAAACTCCATTTTTGCTTGTGTCCCCACTCCTCTGGTAAGGAGGAGCAGAGGGTGAGGATTGTCATCTCCCTGCTCAGGGGTAATGCTCAGACTTAGGCTTTTTCGCTGCCATCAGGGGATCCCTCCCTTCGATCCGTGGAAAGATTTTTTGTGGCCCCGGGGCAGATATATGATGACCCGGATCGTGTTGCTCTGGCCGAATCTAACTTACGTGTTTTATGCCAGAATAAACTGTCTGCGGAGCTTTATTGTTCTGAATTTCGGAGATGGGCAGCTGATTCAGGTTGGAATGATGCTGCACTCCGGAGTCAGTTCTGTCATGGTCTCTCAGAGAGATTGAAAGATGCGTTTGCTTTCCATGAGAGACCAACGTCCTTAGAGTCTGTCATGTCATTGGCGGTACGCCTTGACAGGCGTCTAAGAGAAAGAAACGAGACCTCTCTGTCCAGCCATTGTCAGTCTAGGGGCAGTGGTGCGGACTCATTCAGTGTGCAGGGGCCTCATCCTGCCTCGCTCCCCTCTGAGGAGGAGCCCATGCAGCTAGGTCGACTTGCCCCTGATAAAAGAGGATTTAGTCCTCAGAGTATGGTGTGGTTTTGTTGTGGGGGCATAGCTCATTTGGCAAATGTTTGTCCGTCTAGGAGATTCTTGAACTGTACTAAGAGCGATAATAAGAGAAATACCTCAAAAGGTAAATCATCAAATTCTGCTTCATCTGCTACTTTGGGCAAAGTTGATGTAGGAATTGATGCTTTTCCTCTGACCTGCAGTTCCTGTTTTCTCCTGTCTGCCAGGGTGGCGCTAGAGAGCAAAGTCATTTCTTGTGAGATTTTTGTCGATAGTGGAACGGCCGTCAATCTTATTGACACTCAATTTGTAGCCATGCATGGTTTTCAGGTTTGCACATTAGAAAAGGATATACCTGTTTTTGCTATTGACTTTGCTCTACTCTCACAGAGATCTCTGAAGGGCATTGTTCACAATATCCGGCTAGCTGTAGGTGACACTCATGTGGAGGATATATCTTGTTTTGTCCTTAACGGATTGCCTTCTCCTCTAGTTTTGGGGTTACCCTGGCTCACTAGACATAACCCCACTATTGATTGGCAAGGAAGGCAAATAAATGAGTGGAGTGACTTTTGTAGAGAGAATTGTCTCACAGCGACTTTTGCAGAGGTGTCTACTAAAACTGTGCCATCATTTCTCTCTGATTTCTCGGACGTGTTTTCCGAGAGCGGTGTTCAGGAGCTACCTCCTCACCGGGAGTTTGACTGTCCCATTAACCTCATTCCCGGCTCCAAGCTGCCAAAAGCACGCCTCTACAATCTCTCACAACCGGAAAGAATCGCAATGCAAACCTATATCTCCGAGAGTCTCGATAAGGGGCATATTCGTCCCTCAAAATCACCTGTTGCCGCAGGGGTTTTTTTTGTTAAAAAAAAAGATGGCTCTCTGAGACCTTGCCTAGATTTTAGGGAGCTGAACCGTATCACGATTCACGATCCCTATCCCCTTCCTCTGATCCCGGACCTCTTCAACCAAATTGTTGGGGCCAAGGTTTTTTCCAAATTGGATTTGAGAGGCGCGTACAACCTGGTCAGGGTCAGAGAGGGGGATGAATGGAAAACGGCCTTTAATACCCCTAACGGGCATTTCGAGAATCTCGTTATGCCTTTCGGCCTGATGAATGCTCCGGCCGTCTTTCAGCATTTTGTTAATAGTATTTTCTACCATTTAATGGGGAAATTTGTATTGGTGTATCTTGATGATATTTTGATTTTTTCCCCTGATGTTCAGACCCATCAGGATCATCTTTTTCAGGTTCTGCAGATTCTGCGGGAAAATAAATTGTACGCCAAGCTGGAGAAATGTCTTTTTATGGTATCGGAGATTCAATTTCTGGGTTTTCTCCTCTCTGCTTCTGGTTTTCGCATGGATCCGGAGAAGGTCCGTGCTGTACTTGAGTGGGAGCTTCCTGAGAATCAGAAGGCATTGATGCGCTTTCTGGGTTTTTCGAACTATTACAGAAAGTTCATTTTGAATTATTCCTCTGTTGTCAAACCCCTTACTGACATGACAAAAAAGGGGGTGGATTTTTCCTCTTGGTCGGAGGAGGCGCTTGCAGCTTTTTCTAAGATTAAAGAGAGTTTTGCGTCTGCTCCCGTCTTGGTGCATCCCGATGTTTCCTTACCTTTTATTGTTGAGGTGGATGCGTCCGAGGTGGGTGTGGGTGCGGTTTTGTCCCAGGGCCCTTCTCCTGCCAAATGGCGACCCTGTGCCTTTTTCTCTAAAAAACTCTCCCCGGCAGAGAGAAACTATGATGTGGGAGATAGGGAGTTGTTGGCCATCAAGTTGGCTTTCGAGGAATGGCGCCATTGGTTGGAGGGGGCCAGGCACCCTATCACTGTTTTTACCGACCATAAGAATCTGGCATACTTGGAGTCGGCCAGGCGTATGAATCCGAGACAGGCCAGATGGTCTCTGTTCTTCTCCAGATTCAATTTTGTCGTTACATTCCGCCCTGGGATCAAAAATGTGAAGGCTGATGCTCTCTCTCGCTGTTTTCCGGGAGGAGGAAACTCCGAGGACCCGGGTCCCATTTTGGCGGAGGGGGTAGTTGTTTCTGCCCTATATTCCGATTTGGAGGCCGAGGTCCAGGCTGCTCAGACTGAGGCACCTGCCCGTTGTCCTTCTGGGAAGTTGTTTGTGCCTCCTGAGCTACGTCACAAACTCTTCAAGGAGCATCATGATACTGTTCTTGCTGGTCACCCCGGGAGTAGAGCCACGGTAGATCTCATTGCTCGGAGATTTTGGTGGCCGGCTCTTCGTAAGTCGGTGGAGGGTTTTGTGGCTGCTTGTGAGACGTGCGCTCGCGCTAAGGTCCCTCGTTCACGGCCTTCAGGTTCCCTTCTCCCGTTACCCATACCTTCCCGTCCTTGGACACACCTGTCCATGGACTTTATCACGGATCTTCCTCGTTCCTCAGGGAAGTCGGTGATCCTGGTGGTGGTGGACCGTTTTAGCAAGATGGCTCATTTCGTACCTTTCCCTGGTTTACCCAATGCTAAAACGTTGGCGCAAGCTTTTGTCGACCATATTGTTAAATTGCACGGCATTCCCTCTGATATTGTTTCCGATAGAGGCACGCAGTTTGTGTCCAGGTTCTGGAAGGCTTTCTGTTCTCGCCTGGCGGTTCGGCTGTCCTTCTCTTCTGCTTTTCACCCGCAGTCGAATGGTCAGACTGAGCGCCTCAATCAGAATCTGGAGACATATTTGCGCTGTTTTGTGGCAGAGAACCAGGAGGTTTGGTGTTCATTTCTCCCTCTTGCTGAGTTTGCTCTGAACAACCGTCGTCAGGAATCTTCTGATAAGTCACCATTCTTTGGTGCATATGGGTTCCATCCGCAGTTTGGGACATTCTCGGGAGGGGCTCTTTCTGGTTTGCCTGAGGAGGAGAGATTTTCCTCGACTTTGTCTACCATTTGGCAAAAGATTCAGAGTAATCTTAGAAAGATGAGTGAGAAGTATAAGCGTGTGGCTGATAAGAGACGTGTGCCTGGTCCGGACCTGAATGTGGGTGATCTGGTGTGGTTGTCTACAAGAAATATTAAACTGAAGGTTCCCTCCTGGAAATTGGGTCCCAAGTTTATTGGGCCTTATAAAATCTTGTCAGTCATCAATCCTGTTGCCTTCCGTCTTGATCTTCCACGGGTTTGAAAGATACATAATGTATTTCACAGATCTCTCTTAAAACCATATGTCCAGCCCACGGTACCCTCCTCTTTGCCTCCTCCTCCGATTTTGGTTGATGGCAATCTGGAGTTTGAGGTTTCCAGAATTGTGGACTCTCGCATTGTCCACGGTTCTCTTCAGTACCTCGTTCATTGGAAGGGTTATGGTCCTGAGGAGAGGATGTGGGTTCCGGTGTCGGACATTAAAGCCACTCGCCTCATCAGGGCATTTCATAGGGCTCATCCTGAGAAGGTGGGTCCTGGGTGTCCGGAGTGAACCCGTAGAGGGGGGGGGGGGTACTGTCACTACCAGAGTTTTGAGACGTTCTCACAGCTCTGTTTCTCCACCCCTGTGATGATGTCACTACTAGAGCTTGGAGGAGTCCTCCCAGCTGTTCCTCCTGCGTTTGATTTCCCTGCCTTTAAATCACCCCTCCTCCTTTCTTGGGTGTGGATTATATTTCTCATTTTTGTTGTAGCTCTTGCTTGAGCATCTTCACTTGTTAGCTATCATTTCACTGGACCTGTGTTCTGCTGCAGCAAGCACTCCGGATATTGCCAGCTGTCTTTGGATCCGTCTTCTCTGCGGCTGCAGCTCCTTCAGCTAAGTGTGCAGACATTGTTGTGTACCTGTTTATTTTCTGACTGGATCTGAGGCGGCCACGGTTCCCTCCATATACTGAGCAGGGCACCGGTGGCCGTGCCCCTTCCACTATTGTAGGGGTTACAGTGGTCATCAGTCTTAGGTACGTGGGCATGCCCCGTTCCACCATTTGGATCCGGGCATGTGTTTTAGCAGCATAGGGAGAGCTTTAAGGGTCTGACAGGGGTCACCCTTTATCCTCCCTAGTTTGGGTCCGGTCAGTAGCTCTATTAACTGTGTATGCTCTTGTTGCTCACATACAGCCGTGACAGGTCTCTTGTATATCAAACTTTCTTGTTTTTTGCTTTTTTTGAAAATAATGTCTTGTTCAGTTTTGTCTAAACTTCTACAGATTTTCTCTTGCCAACTATTATATAGTTCATCCCAATTGCATTTTTACACTGCAAACAGGGGAATGTGTCCCTTTTGGGTGTAGACATTGTCATTTTTCATGGTAGGATTTTGTTACTACGTATATCAGCCCAAACTATAGATTCTCTGATATTTTTTGATCTCTTGTAAAATACCATTGGTAAATTCTAGAATTCTTGTATTGTTGGGTACGCCTTCTTCATAATGCCCCAATGTTTGTTAATGACACTTCTGAATATATTAATTCAAGGGTGATACGTCACCACAAAAGGAATTCGCTTCTTTTTTAGTTGTGCTGACATGGGAGTTACACTGTCTAATTTGTCCCTTTCTTCTCATAGCAGAGATTCTGGATATCCTCTCATTGAGGATTACCCTTGGATTAATAAATTCAGAAGTGTCATTAACAAACATTGGGGCATTATGAAGAAGGCATACCCAGCAATACAAGAATTCCAGAATTTACCAAAGGTATGCTATAAGAGATTCAGAAATATCAGAGATACTATAGTTAGGGCTGATATAGGTAGTAACAAAATCCTACCACGACAAATGACAATGTCTACACCCCAGCAATTTTGTAATCTATATTTTGAAGTATCCGTGTGGGCTATTATATGTTGGAGAAACATCAACTCAAATGAATTTTGATCAATGTCGCCACAATGTCTCCCAATTGCATTTTCAGATAATTAAACAAGTGTTACCACCACGGAGGGCAACAGCCATTCAGATGTTAAAAAAACGTGAAGCCTTCTGGATCCACAGACTGCAGACTCTGGATCCAAAGGGCTTGAATCGTGAATATGAGCTTAATTGTTTTTTGTGAATTGTTCACTTATTATATTTTATTTTGGTCTATAATATTTCTGTATTCATTTTTCCTAGAATATGTGATGGACATTGAAATCCCTTACGTATTTCCTCAGGTCTTTATGATTATATACTATATTACTAACAGTTAATTACGTCTTGTGCCTTTTTATTAGACGTTTGTGATTCTTATGTACATTATACCCTGTTTATATTTGTTGTTAGCTGCATGTAACCTTGTGTATTCCCGCATGTAATCATAGCCCGTATAGTTACTTCCTTTGTTTATATGTTTCTTTGACAACCTGACGTCACGGCTGGTGATGTCAGGTCCGGCGGGCTATTTAAATCCCGTTAGTTGTACACTTACTTGTTTGAAAAAGACTCGATTGTTGAGTCGAAACATGTCACATTTGCTTCCTCTATCTGGCAATAAAAAACAAGCATCGCATCTACTTCTGTGAGTGCCGGTCGTTTTACTTCATACATTGATGGGACTCCAGCCCTGGACACGTGCACCGCGCAGCAGCAGTGAATGGAATGCCGACTGTTACTCTGTGGAGTGGTAAATTTGAGTCGATATATTTCACCTTTATTTATAAAATATTCCAAAATTTACCAAAAATTTGGAAAAATGTGCAATTTTCAAAATTTCTATTTCTCTGCTTGTAAAACAGAAAGTGATACAAGATAAAATATTTATTACTTAACATTCCCCATATGTCTACTTTATGTTGGCATCATTTTGTAAATATCGTTAGAAGGCTTAGAATTTTAGAAGCAATACTTAAAATTTCAAGAAAATTTCCAAAACCCACTTTTTAAGGACCAGTTCAGGTTTGAAGCCACTTTCTGGGGCTTACATAGTGGAAACCTCCCATAAATGACCCCATTGTAGAAATTACACCCCTGAAGTTACTCAAAACTGATTTTACAAACTTTGTTAACCCTTTAGGTGTTCCACAAAAAATTAAAGGAAAATGGAGATGACATTTCTAAATTTCACTTTTTTGGGAGATTTTTGGGACATTTTAATCCATTTTTTTCTTTAACTTATCGAGGGTAAACAGCCAAACAAAACTCAATATTTATTACCCTGATTCTGCGGTTTACATAAACACCCCAAATGTAGAGTTGAGCGAACACCTGGATGTTCGGGTTCGAGAAGTTCGGCCGAACTTCCCGGAAATGTTCAGGTTCGGGATCCGAACCCGACCCGAACTTCGTCCCGAACCCGAACCCCATTGAAGTCAATAGGGACCCGAACTTTTCGGCACTAAAAAGGCTGCAAAACAGCCCAGGAAAGGGCTAGAGGGCTGCAAAAGGCAGCAAAATGTAGTTAAATCCCCTGCAAACAAATGTGGATAGGGAAATGAATTAAAATAAAAATAAAATAAATAAAAATTAACCAATATCAATTGGAGAGAGGTCCTATAGCAGAGAATCAGGCTTCACGTCAGCAGAGAATCAGTCTTCATGCCATAGCAGAGAATCTGGCTTCACGTCACCCACCACTGTAACAGTCCATTGTCATATATTTAGGCCCCGGCACCCAGGCAGAGGAGAGAGGTCCCGTAACAGAGAATCTGGCTTCATGTCAGCAGAGAATCAGTCTGCATGTCATATCAGAGAATCAGGCTTCACGTCACCCAACACTGGAACAGTCCATTGTCATATATTTAGGCCCAGGCACCCAGACAGAGGAGAGAGGTCCCGTAACAGAGAATCTGGCTTCATGTCAGCAGAGAATCAATCTTCATGTCATAGCAGAGAATCAGGCTTCACGTCACCCAACACTGGAACAGTCCATTGCCAGATATTTAGGCCCAGGCACCCAGGCAGAGGAGACAGGTCCCGTAACAGAGAATCTGGCTTCATGTCAGCAGAGAATCAGTCTGCATGTCATAGCAGAGAATCAGGCTTCACGTCACCCACCACTGTAACAGTCCATTGTCATATATTTAGGCCCAGGCACCCAGGCAGAGGAGAGAGGTACCGTAACAGAGAATCTGGCTTCATGTCAGCAGAGAATCAGTCTTCATATCATAGCAGAGAATCAGGCTTCATGTCACCCACCACTGGAACAGGCCACTGTCAGATATTTTTAGGCCCCGGCACCCAGACAGAGGAGAGGTTCATTCAACTTTGGGTTGCCCCGCAATATAATGGTAAAATGAAAATAAAAATAGGATTGAATGAGAAAGTGCCCTGGAGTCTAATAATATATTGTTAAGGGGAGGTAGTTAATGTCTAATCTGCACAAGGGATGGACAGGTCCTGTGGGATCCATGCCTGGTTCATTTTTATGAACGTCAGCTTGTCCACATTGGCTGTAGACAGGCGGCTGCGTTTGTCGGTAATGACGCCGCCTGCCGTGCTGAATACACGTTCAGACAAAACGCTGGCCGCCGGGCAGGCCAGCACCTCCAAGGCATAAAAGGCTAGCTCTGGCCACGTGGACAATTTGGAGACCCAGAAGTTGAATGGGGCCGAACCATCAATCAGTACGTGGAGGGGTGTGCACAGGTACTGCTCCACCATGTTATTGAAATGTTGCCTCCTGCTAACACGTTCCGTATCAGGTGGTGGTGCAGTTAGCTGTGGCGTGGTGACAAAACTTTTCCACATCTCTGCCACGCTAACCCTGCCCTCAGAGGAGCTGGCCGTGACACAGCTGCGTTGGCGACCTCTTGCTCCTCCTCTGCCTTCGCCTTGGGCTTCCACTGGTTCCCCTGTGACATTTGGGAATGCTCTCAGTAGCGCGTCTACCAACGTGCGCTTGTACTCGCGCATCTTCCTATCACGCTCCAGTGCATGAAGTAAGGTGGGCACATTGTCTTTGTACCGTGGATCCAGCAGGGTGGCAACCCAGTAGTCCGCACACGTTAAAATGTGGGCAACTCTGCTGTCGTTGCGCAGGCACTGCAGCATGTAGTCACTCATGTGTGCCAGGCTGCCCAGAGGTAAGGACGAGCTGTCCTCTGTGGGAGGCGTATCGTCATCGTCCTGCGTTTCCCCCCAGCCACGCACCAGTGATGGGCCCGAGCTGCGTTGAGTGCCAGCCCGCTGTGAACCTGCTTCATCCTCATCCTCATCCTCCTCCACCTCCTCCTCATCCTCGTCCTCCAGTAGTGGGCCCTGTCTGGCCAGATTTGTACCTGACCTCTGCTGTTGCAAAAAACCTCCCTCTGAGTCACTTCTAAGAGACTGGCCTGAAAGTGCTAAAAATGACCCCTCTTCCTCCTCCTCCTGGGCCACCTCCTCTTCCATCATCGCCCTAAGTGTTTTCTCAAGGAGACATATCAGCGTTACAATACCACTTCCACTGGCAATGTTGGTGGAGTACTCGAAACAGCGCAACAGGGCACACAGGTCTCGCATGGAGGCCCAGTCTTTGGTGGTGAAGTGGTGCTGTTCCGCAGTGCGACTGACCCGTGCGTGCTGCCGCTGAAACTCCACTATGGCCTGCTGCTGATTGCACAGTCTGTCCAGCATGTGCAAGGTGGAGTTCCACCTGGTGGGCATGTCGCATATGAGGCGGTGAGCGGGAAGGCCGAAGTTACGCTGTAGCGCAGACAGGCGAGCAGCGGCAGGATGTGAATGCCGGAAGCGCGCACAGACAAACCGCACTTTACGCAGCAGCTCTGACATGTCGGGGTAGTTGTGAATGAACTTCTGCACCACCAAATTCAGCACATGCGCCAGGCAAGGGATGTGCGTCAAATTGGCTAGTCCCAGAGCTGCGACGAGATTTCGCCCATTATCGCACACCACCAGGCCGGGCTTGAGGCTCACCGGCAGCAGCCACTCGTCGGTCTGTTGTTCAATACCCTGCCACAACTCCTGTGCGGTGTGGGGCCTGTCCCCCAAACATATGAGTTTCAGAATGGCCTACTGACGTTTACCCCGGGCTGTGCTGAAGTTGGTGGTGAAGGTGTGTGGCTGACTGGATGAGCAGGTGGAAGAAGAGGAGGAGGAAGCCGAGTAGGAGGAGGAGGCTACAGGAGGCAAAGAATGTTGCCCTGCGATCCTTGGCGGCGGAAGGACGTGCGCCAAACAGCTCTCCGCCTGGGGCCCAGCCGCCACTACATTTACCCAGTGTGCAGTTAGGGAGATATAGCGTCCCTGGCCGTGCTTACTGGTCCACGTATCTGTGGTTAGGTGGACCTTGCCACAGATGGCGTTCCGCAGTGCACACTTGATTTTATCGGATACTTGGTTGTGCAGGGAAGGCACGGCTCTCTTGGAGAAGTAGTGACAGCTGGGAACAACATACTGTGGGACAGCAAGCGACATGAGCTGTTTGAAGCTGTCTGTGTCCACCAGCCTGAAGGACAGCATTTCATAGGCCAGTTTAGAAATGCTGGCATTCAGGGCCAGGGATCGAAGGTGGCTAGGTGGGAATTTACGCTTTCTCTCAAATGTTTGTGAGATGGAGAGCTCAATACTGCCGTGTGACAAGGTGGAGATGCTTGGTGACGGAGGTGGTGGTGTTGGTGGTACATCCTCTGTTTGCTGGGCGGCAGGTGCCAGCGTTCCTCCAGAGGCGGAGGAAGAGGCCGAGGCAGCAGCAGAAGAGGTAACAGGGGGAGCCTGAGTGACTTCCTTGTTTTTAAGGTGTTTACTCCACTGCAGTTCATGCTTTGCATGCAGGTGCCTGGTCATGCAGGTTGTGCTAAGGTTCAGAACGTTAATGACTCGCTTCAGGCTCTGATGCACAGCGTGCAAACCACTCGGGTCTTGTCGTCAGCACATTGTTTGAAGAACTGCCATGCCAGGGAACTCCTTGAAGCTGCCTTTGGGGTGCTCAGTTCCAGATGGCGGTGGCCAGTAGCAGGCGGACTCTCTTGGCGGCAGGTGTTCTGCTTTTGCCCACTGCTCCCTCTTTTGCTACGCTGTTGGCTCGGTCTCACCACTGCCTCTTCCTCCGAATTCTGAAAGTCAGTGGCACGACCTTCATTCCATGTGGGGTCTAGGACCTCATCGTCCCCTGCATCGTCTTCCACCCAGTGTTCCTCCCTGACCTCCTGTTCAGTCTGCACACTGCAGAAAGACGCAGCAGTTGGCACCTGTGTTTCATCATCAGAGACGTGCTGAGGTGGTATTCCCATGTCCTCATCATCAGGAAACATAAGTGGTTGTGCGTCAGTGCATTCTATGTCTTTCACCGCTGGGGAAGGGCTAGGTGGATACCCTTGGGAAACCCTGCCAGCAGAGTCTTTAAACAGCATAAGAGACTGCTGCATAAGTTGAGGCTCAGACAGTTTCCCTGATATGCATGGGGGTGATGTGACAGACTGATGGGCTTGGTTTTCAGGCGCCATCTGTGCGCTTTCTGCAGAAGACTGGGTGGGAGATAATGTGAACGTGCTGGATCCACTGTCAGCCACCCAATTGACTAATGCCTGTACCTGCTCAGGCCTTACCATCCTTAGAACGGCATTGGGCCCCACCAAATATCCCTGTAAATTCTGGCGTCCTCTAGGACCTGAGGTAGTTGGTACACTAGGACGTGTGGCTGTGGCAGAACGGCCATGTCCTCTTCCAGCACCAGAGGGTCCACTAACACCACCACGACCATGTCCTCATTGTTACCGTTCACCACAATAAGAAAAAAATTATTTGGCCCAATGTATTGAATTCAAATTCAGGCCTTTTTTACAGGCACCTAACACTATCTGGCTATCTACTTAGGTACCGTATTACACTAATACAGGCACAGCAGTAACCACAGATTTAGCTGAATATAAATTGTAGGCCTAGTATTTAGGCGGTGGATGACAGGTATACGTTTACGGACAGAATTAGACTTGGAGATGCACGGTAGCGTTTGAAGTTATTGAGAATGACCCTATCTGCACCTTCAATCTAATATACCCTTTTATGGATAGATTTAAACTTGGCCTGATACAGCAGAAACCACTGATTTAGGGAATTGCTAAGTTGGGAATTGTATTTCAACCCAGAAAAAAATATATCCTTTGCCAGACAGCAGACAGTATTACATTTGGCTAGCCACAGCTGAAACACCAGATTTAGGGTACTGCTATTCTTGCAATTGTATTTCACCCCTCAATTAAAATAGCAAGCACAGCCAAGCCCCTAATGTAGGATACAGCAAAAAAAAAAAAAAAAAAAACATTATTGATGGTTAAATGTACTTGGTGGCAGCTTGTGCTGGCGCACCACAAGACACAAAATGGCCACCGATCACCCCAGAAAAAAGTGACAGAAAAACGCTCTGGGCAGCCTTAAAACAGTGAGCAATTAACTAGCAGAAGTTGAATGATTCACAGCTGTAGATCGATCACTTCAGTAATTGTTTTTGAAGACTAAATCACTGCCTAATCTCACCCTAACAGCAGCAGCTGCATCCTATCCCTACACTGATCAGAGCAGAGTGACGTGCGGCGCTACATGACTCCAGCTTAAATAGAGGCTGGGTCACATGCTGCACTGGCCAATCACAGCCATGCCAATTGTAGGCATGACTGTGATGGTCTCTTGGGGCAAGTAGTATGATGCTTGTTGATTGGCTGCTTTGCAAGCCTTTCAAAAAGCGCAAAGAAAGCGCCGAACACCGAACCCAAACCCGGATTTTTACGAAAACTATACAGTTCGGGTTCGCTCATCCCTAATAATAAAGCATTTTTGAAAAAAAAAAATATGTTTTTGTGTCTCCATTTTCTGAACGCCATATTTTTTTTATTTTTCTGCTGAACGTCTTGTGCAGGGGCTCGTTTTTTTTGCAGGAAGAGTTGACGCTTTTATTGGTACCATTTTTGGGTACATATGATTTTTTGATCATTCATTATTACACTTTGTGGGGCAAAGTGACCAAAAATATGGTTGTTTTAGCACAGTTTTTATTTATTTATTTTTACAGCGTTCACCTGAGGGGTTAGGTCATGTGCAACTTTTATAGATCATTACGGACGTGACAATTCCTAATATGTATACTTTTTCTTATTTTTTTTAGTTTTAGACAATAATAGCATTTTTGAAACCAAAAAATTATGTTTTAGTGTCTCCATAGTCTGAGAGCCATAGCTTTTTTATTTTTTGACCGATTGTCTTAGTTAGGATCTCATTTTTTGAAGGATGAGGTGACTGTTTGATTGGTACTATTTTGGGGGGCATATGCCATTTTGTTCACTTGGTGTTGCACTTTATGTGATGTTAAATGACACAAAATAGCTTTTTTTGGCAGTTTTTTTGTTACGGTGTTCACCTTAGGGGTTAGGTCATGTGATAGTTTTAGGCCTCCTGCACACGACCGTATGGCTTTTTCAGTGTTTTGCGGTCCGTTTTTCACGGATCCGTTGTTCCGTTTTTTGTTTCTGTTGTGTTTCCATTTCTGTTCCGTTTTTCCATTCCGTTTTTCTATATGGCATATAAAGTATACAGTAATTACATAGATAAAATTGGGCTGGGCATAACATTTTCAATATTTGGTTCCACAAAAAACGAAACGGAAACAGAAGACATATGGATGAATTTCCGTATGTGTTCCATTTTTTTGCGGACCCATTGACTTGAATGGAGCCACGGAACGTGATTTGCGGCCAATAATAGGACATGTTCTATCCTTAAACGGAACGGATAAACGGAATACATACGGAGTACATTCCGTTTTTTTGCGGAACCATTGAAACTAATGGTTCCGTATATGGACCGTATACGGAACGCAAAAAAACGCCAGTAAACGGGGGGAAAAAACGGTCGTGTGCAGGAGGCCTTATAGAAATGGTTGTTACGAATGCATAGATACCTAATATGTATACTTTTTTTATTTATTTCACTTTAACACAATAATAGCATTTTTGAATAAAAAAAATGATGTTTTAATGTCGCCATGTTCTGAGAGCAATATTTTTTTTTATTTATTGAGCGATTTTCTTATGTAGGGGCTCATTTTTTTGCGGGATGATGTGATGGTTTTATTGGTACCATTTTGTGGGACATACACCTTTTTGATCACTTGGAATTGCACTTTTTGTGATGTAAGGTGACAAAAAATGGCTTTTTTTTAGACAGATTTTTTTTTTTATGATTTTTATCAAACGGGGTGGATCATGTGATATATTTATAGAGCCGGTTGTTATGGATGTGGCAATACCAAATATGTCTATTTTATTTTATTTTTTCTATTTTTAAATTTTTTTTAATTACTTAGGGAATTTTTTTTTTACATGTGAAACCTTGTTTTTATTTATTTTTTAAAAACACTTTCTTTTTATTTCTTTTATTTTACACTTTGCGTGCGCCATAAGGTCATACAAGACCTCTGGGGGACATTTAACTTCATTTTTTTTTTTTTTCACTCTTGATTTCTTCTGACATGGAATCCTCAGTTACAGTGGAAATACAGACCCCAGAGAGTCTGTACAGCAGAACACAATGCTGTACAACCTCAGTGCAGAGCTGATCGAGGTCTGTGAAAGACCCGACAGCTCCTGGACTCTCCCAGCCATGGCGATCACATGACCACCAGGCCGGGACAGGAAGCAAGAAGCTGAGCTGTGTATACAGCGATCTAGAAGGCAGGGACACCTGGGAACTGTCCCTGCCTTCTCTCTGGGGTGGCCTGCTGTCACTGACAGCGGGCTCCCCACTCGGCAGCTGCACGATTAGCATGCAGCTGCCATCTCTGAATGGACGTTCCAGAACTTCCATTCAGAGATAAACATCCACCCATTGGATGTTTATATCCTATGGACGGATGTGAAGTGGTTAAACAAGGTGGACACCCCAATAAAAGAAGAACTAGACAGCGTATTCATCACAATATGAGAATCAAGGCCTAATAGAATTACTTGTGTAATAAAATAGGTGGACACCCCAATAACAATAGAACAATATAAAGCTTATTCAACACAATTTGAGAATCAAGGACAAATGGAATTGCTTATCTATGAAACAATGTGGGCACCCCAATAACAGTTAAAGTAGTTATCATGACTAATGTAAAAATAAAAATCAGACATCATATAGTACATGAGAATCTCTTTCTAACAAAGCTAAAACCAGCCCTGTACCTCACATGGGTCCAGAGATCTCCCCATTCATTGCTCTACTAGATTTATATCAAGCTGACAGCTCAGGGGAGTGTCTTTTCTGCTGCAGCTAAGGAGGCGTGTCCATGCTCCACCTATCACAGCTCAGGGGGCAGTTGAAGGTTGGAACTGAGCATGTGCGGCCTTCTCAGGTAACACGTGTAGCTGGCATTTTAGGAAAAAATGGATTTGTTACTACGAAGTGCGGGGAAATTCGTATTCGTTGCAAATAAATTTTTTCCTAAACTTCAAATCGATCATATTATAATAATACAGATGGGGCATTATATATTATAAAAATATAGATGGGGCCATAATATATATACGGTGGCTCAGTGGTTAGCATTGTTTCATTGCAGCGTTGGGGTCCTAGGTTCGAATCCGACCTCGGGCAACATCTGCATGGAGTTTGTATGTTCTCCCCGTGTTTGCGTGGGTTTCCTCTGGGTTCTCCGGTTTCCTCCCACACTCCAAAGACGTACTGATAGGGACCTTAGATTGTGAGCCCCACTCGGGACAGTTGGATGCTAATGTCTGTAAAGCGCTGCGGAATATAGTAGCGCCATATAAGTGCATAAATAAATAAAATAAATAATAATACAGGGGGTATTATATATTACAATAATTCAGAGGGGGACTATTATATATTCTAATAATACAGAGGGGGCTATTATATATTCTTATTCAGGGTGGGCATTATATATTCTAATAATATAGTGGGGGGCATTAAATATTCCATTAATACTGGGGGTGCATTATATATAATACCAATTCAGAGTGTGGCATTATATATGTTATCAATACAGAGAGGGCATTATACATATGGGCAGGGGCATTATAATAAAGGGTCACTATAGGGGATCATTATAACCACAATGGCCACTGTAGAGGGGCTTCATAAATACTGGGGCTGTACAAGGGGCATTATAATTACTGTAGACACTATATGGAGCTTTATTACTACTGTGGACTGCATAGGGGTGCCTTATAGATGGGGCTTATTACTACTGGGTGCTCTATAGTGGGCCTTATAGAGGGGCATTGTTACTGCTGGGGTCACTATAGGGGCCTTATTTCTACTAGGGTCCCTATGGGGGGGGGGGCATTATATTAGGGATGCTGTGGGTGCATTATTAATTAGCTTTGTCTGGAGGGCATTACTAATGGGTTTGCTAATAGGGGTACTGTAGGGGCATTATTACTATTGAGTGCAGTCTGGGAGCACTATTATTATGAGGGAGGGCTATCTGTATGGCACTGTTGTTTCTACAGTATAGTATTTATGGGCATGGGGAGCAAAGTAGGCATAGTATTGGGGGTAACAGGGGGTAGGAGGGCACTAGGAGAGGAAGGATGATAAAAAAGTGAGAATCTTAAGATGTTTGTGTTGTAAACTCTGCAGAGACAAGACAAGGCTGAGTGAGTTTATCAAGGCAGTCTGATCTCTGAATGGAGAAGATGAGGAAAGAGAATGTCTACATCAGAGGAGACATCACTAGCGCTGTATTATCCGAATATACTGATGGCCGCACTTTGGGGTATTACACGTGTGTTTACCGATAGCTATGCATGTCAGTGTCGCTCAGACATCATTTTCAATAGCTGCTTATTAGACCATAGACAAGACACCATTAATCTACGGGATCCTATAACAGCGTTCTATGCTTAGGATCCCCCTAGAAAGAAGTGGTCCTGTAGAATTGCACAATCCCCTAATTAGGAAGTAACCCTAAACAAATATATATATATATATATATATATATATATATATATATATATATATACATACAGTGTAGATTCCAAAAACGAGGCAGCACTCCAATGGAAGTAAAAACGTGGATCCTTTATATACATACAGTGGATATAAAAAGTCTACACACCACTGATAAAATGTCAGGTTTCTGTGCTGTAAAAAAATGACAAACATAAATCATTTCAGAACTTTTTCCACCTTTAATGTGACCTATAAACTGTACCACTCAATTGAAAATAAACTGAAATCTTTTAGGTGGATGGAAGAAAACAAAAAAAAGTGTGTATACCCTCTTATAACTGGGGATGTAGCTGTGTTCAGAATTAAGCAATCACATTCAAAGTCATGTTAAATAGGAGTCAGCATACACCTGCCATCATTTAAAGTGCCTCTGATTAACCTCAAATAAAGTTCAGCTGCTCTAGTTGGTCTTTCTTAGTCGCATCCCACAGCAAAAGCCATAGTCCACAGAGAGCTTCCAAAGCATCAGAGGGATCTCATTGTTAAAAGGTACCAGTCAGGAGAAGGGGACAAAAGGATTTCCAAGGCATTAGATATACCATGGAACACAGTGAAGACAGTCATCATCAAGTGGAGAAAATATGGCACAACAGTGACATTACCAAGAACTGGACGTCCCTCCAAAATTGATGAAAAGACGAGAAGAAAACTGGTCTGGGAGGCTACCAAGAGGCCTACAGCAACATTAAAGGAGCTGCAGGAATATCTGGCAAGTACTGGCTGTGTGGTACAAGTGACAACAATCTCCCGTATTCTTCATATGTCTGGGCTATGGGGTAGAGTGGCAAGATGAAAGACTTTTCTTTTTACGAAAAAAAACATCCAAGCCAGGCTACATTTTGCAAAAACACATCTGAAGTCTCCCAAAAGCATGTGGGAAAAGGTGTTATGGTCTGATGAAACCAAGGTTGAACTTTTTGGCCATA